>NC_133618.1:559242508-559542508 GCF_048593235.1 Sminthopsis crassicaudata
TTAGGAATAGTCTTAAAATACTGATTAGGAGACTACTGAAACAGATGAGAAATAATGAAAGCCTACAATAGGGTAAAAGATGGATGAATAAAGAAGAAACAAATAAAGAGATGTAGAGTTTAAATTTAAAACAATTACCATTCCTTAGACATGAGGAAAGGGGCAAATCAAGGATAATTAAAAGTTTTTGAACTTGGTTCATTGAAAAGACAGTGGTACCTTCAACAAAAAAAATAGAACCTTTGAAGACAGGTATTGTAGAGAAAACAAAGTACTGAGTTTTAGAATACTTATTATAAAACCAGTAGAGATAATCTTGGAGAGAGGCAGCTAGGTGGATGGGGCTAGGAGTGAGGAAGACCGTGAGAGCCTGGTGAATTCATTTAACACCTGCAGATATCAGTTTTCTCTTCAATAAAATGGAGATAATAATACTATCTACCTCACAGAAGTTAAGATATCTAAAGTGCTATGTAAATTTTACAGAGTTATGCAATGAATCATCGTCTTTAGCTACTGTTATTGTCAATCAAGTGTTGAGGTAAGAAAGTAAATTACAAGGTATTCAAAAAGGGGTTAAAAGGCAAGAAAATGAAAATAATGAATATAGGCAACACTTTCTGAGACCGTGGTTGTGAAAAGCAGAGAGGAAATAGAAGGAGGAGCTATAAAGGGAGGAAATGGTAGGTTCAAAGGAAACCTCTAGTAGAGAAGAAAATGGTGTATAAATTAAGATTGAAAGTTAGTAGAATGATTGAAAGAGAAAACTATAAGAAAATAGAGGGGATGAAATCCAAGGTGCAGACACAGGAATCTCTTTAACAAAGAGAATCTACATAATCATCTCATTTTAAATCAAATTAAAGACTAGGGACATTTTTTTTTCGGGAGGGGATGTGGAGAGAAGAGAAAGCTCATAGACTGGATGACCTCTATTTTCTCAGTGTAGGGAGGAAGAGGTGGTATAGGGATTCTGAAGATAACAGAATAACTTGGAAGAACTGCTGTGGAGTGTTAGAATAGATCAAGAAAGAATAAACACACTGCCTTCCAATAGTGAGGTCCCAAATGAGATCAGGTAAAATAAATTTGTAGTGGACTCTATTAACATGGTTGCTTGACTTAGACTAGAAGTGTTCAACAACACGTGAGAAGGAACAAAAGGGAGAAATCCCAGATTTCGATAATGCATGACTGATATTAGGACATGGAAGTAAGGGGTTCAAGAATAGCCATTGCTTCATGTTGAGCTGTTCAATCACAAGGCCCACTTCGTGAAGGAAAGGCCAGAGCAGAAAGATCAATAATAAGTTGCTGAACTCCTTAAGAAAGGATATGACAAAGAGTCTGTGACAAGGAGATGGATTGGGTAATAAAGACAAAGTGAAGAGGACAATAAAGTGATGAAAACTTAATCTAGAAGTAAAGTGAAAAGGGTATACCACTATCACTGACTCACTCTATTGACACTAATAAAATATCAGGTCACAAATATCAGATCACTTGTGCCAAGTGATAGCAAAGGCAAGGACAAACAATAAATAGCAGAGATCATATTTCTAATGAAAACATACTCTAAATGTAGGGAGGCATACCTGATGGATAATAAGAATTATTACATCAGTGTCTTAAATAAACAAGTTATGAGTTATATCCCACAAAGGACCTTAGAGGATGTACCTTAAATTGTTTTTAGTAAACATATGAAAGAAAATATTAGGTAAGTTGTAAAGTATCAGGGCATTTTATGAAGGTAATAAGATGTGTAGAAGATTTCTGATTCCAGAAATACTAAAGGTGTCAAGCATTTGAGAATTACCAATCCTTTTTTGGGGTGGGAAGGAAAGAGAGAAGTATTTAAGCAATCTAGATGGTTATTTCCTTAGTGCTCACTTTTTAGCAAATGGAAAGTACAAGTTAAAGGGAAAAATAAATCACCTGATTACATATTTAAAAATCCAAGTAAGCAATAGTTGTTATAAGCAAGAGGAAAATTAAGGATGCTAACTTGGGATCACCTAAGAAGATAAAGATGCATATACGATATGTATATGAAGATATAAATGTATAAACATAAAGGAATTAATTGGAAAGACAATAAATCAAAAAAGAAAGAGACTAGATTGGAGAACTCTTTTTTTTTCCCCAAACTAACTGAATAGCATGCAAATTTCACCAAAACTCACATCCTTTTATTATATAAATCCTTTAAGGAATAACTGACAATATCCTAATTTTTAAAAAAGAGAGAAAAGAAAATTCCAAATTAAGATCTTTCCTCAATAGCCTACATTCCCTGATGATAATCATATTGAACATTTGGCAAGAACAGATTCTACAGGAGAGCAGATGCTCCAGCACTCTCTTTCAGTAACATCAGGGATATTAGGACTTGGGGGAAAAAATTAGCAAAGTGATCAAAAGCAGTATAAAAGATGTTGTGAGGTCTACCAATCCTTGCTCTTTCTTGTAAATATCAAATGGCACTTCATGTTATACAAAAGAATCATTTAAAAAAAGATTCACTATCCAATAAATTAGTAAAAGCTTTAATAAAATGTATACCTTGGGGAAGAATACATACACACACACACACACACACACACACATATATATATATATATATAAGTTACAGTGCCTGAAGAGAAGGAAGAATAGCTATTTATAGTGCAATTGGTCAAGAAACTAACAAGGTCAACAAATGGCTAATGTAGAAGAAGAATACATGGAATATAAAAAAAAATATGTGCATCAAATTAATTAGGAAGAATTTAGTACCCATTCTTTCCATGTTCCTTTCCTGTTACAATGATAGGATACTAGTCATCTTTTTTCTCCTTTGAGTGCTTTCATTAAGATAAATTTAAAACTTCCTCTCACTTAAACAATCTGAGCTACTTCCAAATTATAATATATCAGTAGATCACTAAAGCACCTTTCTTTCTACTATAAAAGTCCATAGATCATTCCAATGAAATGCTGTTTCATGAATAAATACACAAATATATATGCACTCATATATCATATGAATGTATTTCTGTGTGTATTTTCCCCTAGCTCATTGCATATATCTATGTGTATTGACAACTATTTATAGCTATCTACACACATATGTGTGTACATATGTATGTGTGCATATCTTTCCTCAGTAAAAGAGGGGGGAGGGAAATACAGACAGAGATAAAGAAAATAATGAAAATATTTTGGAATTGTAATATTCATCTGTGAGCATCAATCATACACATGTACCTGAAAATATGGAAATTACCAGTGTATAATGGGCAATTTAAAAACATTTTAACTAGTAAAAGTATCAGATAAAAAGTAGGCTTTTTATATCAAGAATTCCTTAAAATATTTCCCAAGAAATAACTCTATTTTTGTTTATCTCCCCATCAAGCTTTTTAATTTAGCTAGGGAAAAAAAAAGATGACTCTAATCCATTGAATCCCATCAAAGTAGAAAGAAGCAATGTTTTTCAGTGATGATAACTTACAGACAGCAAGGGGATGGCAACTTTCCCAAGGAAATCAGGGGGCTTATCTCCATCTTCATCAAATACTGTCACTTCCAAAACATCGTGGATATCTTTAATAGGACTGGAACAAGAAGTACAGAGTGTGTTATACACAAACACACACAAATGAAGTCTGTTCCTTGAAGATCTCAAAAAAAAATTGTTTCACTAATTAAGTCTGCATTTCCTTAGAGTATAAAACTACCATTTAATTAAATTCCAAAAATTAAATCAAACTGACTATATTCCCAAACCTTCCATCATAGGAGGTTCAGACATCCACATGAAAAATAAAAAAGTCAACTTTTCCTCTATGATATTCTTTTACATGTACATGAACTCAGTCTGAGTTGTGAAAGAAACAAGATTAGGGACAAGACTAAAAAGGACAAGGGTGAGCTACTTCAAAGTACAACAAAAATTGTACTTAATAATTATGCTTTGGTGAAACTGTTCTAAATCAACAGTTGACTGAGAGATTCAGTATCCCAGAGTTGAAACATAAGATATGAGCAATTCTATAAGTATCTAGAAACTCTACTGTATTGATGTATAGTCAGAAATCTACTACAGTGAAAGATTGATTAGGGTATAATTCCAAAATAAATGGCTGGTGGCACCTGGAGTTTTGCTAGTTTTAATAGCAAAGCTGAAACCACTTCTGTAGCATTCTTCATGCTCTCTTCTATTACCATAGTTTACATAATTTCTATTCAACCTCATTCTTTCCTTTATAAGCTTATTGTATTACCAGTCTCTTAGCAGAATGAATCCCCATTTTACTACACCACCACAAGCACTCAATTTCTTGCTAAGTGTTACAGCTTCCAATATAAACTAGTGAATTTGAGGTATTATAAAGCTTCTTAACTATTTGGGTCAGGTTTGAGAAGTATGACAGAAAAAAAAAAATCCAAGAGTTGGGTAGCTATGATTACCTAAACTGAAAAGAACCATCTGAAACCAATGAGAATTCATAGATGGCATGTTTTCAGAAATTTTATGCAGTTTAAGATATCTTGACTTTACCACTTGTGCTAAATAGCAGTCCCTTGAACTTCAGATATATATTTTAGGTTTTCTAACCCCAAAATTATTCTAGGTAGAGAGAAGCTAATTGTAGAGTAATTATCTACTAAATTTACTAATCATTCTATTTACTTTACCAACACAATTCAAAATTTATTTTCATCATGAATTCTAGACAGTAAAATTGATGTAAACTGAAATCTTTTGGGGGGAAAATGATGTGAACTGTGTCTCCTTTAATCTGTGGGGAAAGAGTGATTCAGGGTCTTAAGCTGTCCCTGGGAGGGGCACACCTGAGATGACCCAGTTAAGTAACCAACTCCCAGTTAAGTAATCTCATTCAATTGGAGATCTTGGCTTAGGGCATAGTCAACATCCTTTTGAGCTCCCCAGCCCCAGGCCCACATTTACCAGATATAAACAAGGGTTTGTTAACCCACTTTTGCCAAATTCCTAATCAAGAGCTATTTGCCCTTCTGGAATTAGTCCACTGGAGAAGATATTTTCTTCTCAGTGTCAACCTTTGCAATAGCCCTGACAGGACCTTGCCCACTAAAAAAGCTGTCTTCCTAGCAAGCTATCTTCTTAGTGTGAATGCTTTTTCAAGGAATTTGCAACACTGACCAGAGGAGATCTCTTACCCTCAATTCTCACACCTCATCAAAATAAAAATATAATTTTTTTTTAAATGAAAAAAAAAAAAGGATGATTTTTCTCTCAATAAATAGAAATCCTATTGCCTTGTCTTAACCTTTACAAAGTAACAGTATAATTAATAGGTCAATTAACTTAAAATACAGCTAAAAGACTGATTAGTTTTGCTGATAATGTCACTTACTTACAATGTGAAAACTTTGTTCCATTCAGGATTGAGGTTTTTGTATACTGTATGTGTCTGGAGTCGATCATTTCCCAATTCTAATAAGCAAAAAGGATCACTCTTTCCTGAAAAGAAAAAAAAAAAAAAAAAAAAAAAAAACATTCTTAAGAGTCAAAGAGATGACCTTATTACATTAAAGGTAAGTGGTAACTGAAACAATTGTTATGCTAATGCCACTTGGCAGTGCTTCAGAGGCAGAGTTGTAAAAGAAAGAATATTAAACTTGGAAAGACCTTGTTTCAAATCCTATCTCAGAGCTCCTGGGCAAGTTACTTAATCTCTAGCTAAATTTCTTTATTTGTAAACTTTTGAGATTGGATTCTTTGTCCTCTAAAGTGCCTTCCCACTCCAAATGTGGGAACTATGACATCCAGAGGTAATCCCAGTGATCTGGCACATCCTGTGTGACTTGGATGAAGGGAGAATAGAGCATGTCCAGAAAGGAGAGCCAGGGAGCAAAGCCTGAGGACAGTGGCACATCAGTCCACTAACTGATCTGTATTAATAAAGGACCAAAATATGAATGATGTATTTATTTCTATAAGAATATGAATGCACACTCACAAACACAAAATTAGAACAGCTGACAGGTTTTGCTAATTGTAGGATGTGGTTAGGGTTTATATGACAATCCATTTCTGCATTTTGTCTATGAATAAAATGAAAAGAGAATCTGTCCTTGCTCTTCCCCAATTTTCCCTAGTTGCATCCCCTTGCCTTTTACTTACCTTGTTAGATTGAAAACAATGAAAGTAGAACCTGAAAACAAGATAGGGGAGATGCAATTCTCCTTACATTCAAATTGAACTTGAGTGATTATTAGGGGAAAAAAAAATATTGCTTCCACAATGAGTCCATATAACATTTCTAAAATGTCTAATTTTGTAGGCCTATATCTGTTATAAGCACTTCACAGAATAGAGAAGAATCAATTAATGAGGAGCAGGGCAATAGATGTTTTTCCAACAAATGGCTAAGGAAGACTTGGGGTCAGGGTTTGATGCTGAATTCATTGAGTCCTCTTTAAGTCCAAACAATCAAGTAATTCTATGTATCTCCAATTTATTTAGTAACTAAGAACTCTCAGCTATTACACATCAATAAGGTGACTGACACATAGAAACCCCATATAAAAAAGCAGAAGAGAAAGGAGACAGACATCTACAGGACTAGGGTCAATGATCAGTTGATTAGAAGATGGCAAATGGGCCATGTTTGAAAAGACCATGCAACCCAATGCTGTTTAGAATAACAATAGCCAGGATCAAACCTGGAGTTGAGATAATTACATAACTAACCCAAGTTCTCATCAGGGTTCTCTTTCTGTAAATGCTTTGCTTTGTTTTTCTTCCATGTGAAAAACAGCTTTTATCTTTATCAAGAGAGCAAGTCTTCCACAGTTTTGTGCCCAGGTATACCAAACCTTAATGATTTGCTTCTTCAACCAAAACTACATCATCCATTTAACAATTTGTCAGACCATTATGGGCATCAGTGCTTACCCTCCAGAGGCACCAACATGACATCCGTTCAGCACTTGCTCTAGTGAAACAGAATGACATTTTTAATGAAAGCCCTGGGGTTAATCTACAGCAGGGCAAATTCTCTGGCCTGTCCTTTTGAGACAGCAGTTCTTCCTTTGGTGCTGAAGCTGTGGAGCAAGTATACTTCTGGCTGTCCCAGCTAATGAGGAACAGACTTCTGCTCAGAATTGATAACTTTTGGAACACGTCTCTGAGGAGCATCCTGAACCAACCTTTATATTATAATTTAGTTAAAGCTTATTAAAATGCTTCATTATAGAACAAGAAAGATAGTATATCAGGAAATAAAATAAAATAAAATACCAGTAGTTTTAATCAAGAAAAACATACACACTTTAATAACAGGTGAATCTTTAACAAAAGTGTTAGAAAGTAATAGAATGCAATATAATGAAGGAAAGATTTACCATCAGCCTCTATGAATTTTGAGCACTGTAACCTAATAAACAAATGCACCTTTTTCAAAATTTTTCCCCTTCATCCCAAAGACATTTGAGGTAAATGAGTACTGATAAGACTTTAGCGTCAAAGTTATTATGTCAAGACTATTTATGGTCTATTTTCAAACTCATACTAATATTTTCTATTTTGAAATAATTTAAAATTGTTCTCCTTTGTTCTTTCAGATATGATTTTCAATATCAATTTTTATCAGCATTGTACTTAGTAGGATTGCGATTAATGAGATGTTATTAATGTTATCTACAAATCTTATTAGTTACTACAAAGGATGACATTTCTATCAACATTTATAAAAATCTTATCTTTATATCCTTAAGACTTTTTGTTAAATGGTTATATCTAGAGAAGTCTAAATAAAAACAATGCTCAGGTAGTCAAGAAGAGAATTTTCTATAATTAAGTGCTTACTATGTGCCAGGTACTATGCTAAGCACTAAAAAAATTTTTTTCATATTTAATCTTTTACTATTATCTTGTAGGTACGATTATGATCTCCATTTTATTGAGAAAATTGAGAAAGAAGTTAAATGATCTGCTCACTATGATACAGACAGTCAGTGTCTAAGATTAGATTTGAACTCAGTTCTTCCTGACTTCAAGCACAAGATTGTATACTCTTGTGTCTCCCGATTGCTTAAGCTGGAAGGGTAGATGAGGGTTAGAGTGTGAAGACTTTAAATGGCAAAGGGAAGAATTTGTATTTCCACATAGAGGTACAGGAAACCACAGAAATTTATTGGTTTGTTCTGACATATGTTAGACCATACACTACTTAACTCCAATAATTTTAATGACTTAAATAACTTGGACAACCAGGATCACATTTTCCTAAGTGGATCCCATTGGGAATGGAAACTACTGAACTAGGTCCACAAGAAAAAAAAAATAACCCTTTGACAGATTCTAACATTATGTATACATAAGATGTATAAAAACAATGCTCAGCCAGTCAAGGGATCAGACACTTAAAATTAGAAGAGAATTTTGAAATCAGAAAAGAGTCAGGTCAGAGAAGGTAAATGATTTTCCTAAGATTACAGTGTTATATCTCAAAAGAAGAATTTGAACCAAGGTCCTCTTACTTGGGAAAGTATCTATACTCTGACTTCTCACAATTAAAAATAACAAATTTAAGCATGTCTCCTATAACTGTATGGCCAGGCCTGCCAAAAATTTACATCTCTTTAAAAATATCTTACTAGGAAATATTTATAATATTTCCAGCAACTCCAAACCCATATCAATGTTTTATATGGCTGGTACCTAGAAATCATATCTTCCAATGCTAGAACCTATCAGTGTTATTTTTCTCTTGTGACCCTAACTATAATTGAGTAGTTTCAATTCCCAATGGGATCCACTTAGGAAAATGTGATCATGGCTGCCCAAGTTATTGAAGTGATTAAAATTATTGGAGTCAAATAGTGCATGGCCTAACAATGTCAGAACAAACCAATAAGTTTCTGTGGCTCCCTATTACCTCTATGTGGAAATATAAATTCTTCCCTTTGCCATTTAAAGTCTTCACAACCTAACCCTCTGCCTAGGCAATTGGGAGACACAGAGTATACAATCCTGAGCCTGAAGTCAGGAAGTACTGACTTTAAATCTAACCTTAGACTAGACACTGCCTGGCTGTATCACACTGGGCAGATCATTTAACTTTTTTTTTCAATTTCCTCAATTGTAAAATAGAGATCATAATTGTACCTACAGGATAATAGTAAAGATTAAATATGATTTTTTAAAATGCTTAACATAGTACTTGTCACATAGTAAGCACTTAATTATTGTTGTTCACTTTCTGCATATCCTCTCCTTCATAAACTCTATAGCCTTTTTTATTGATCCTCAAACACTGGCACTTCCCATTTCTATGACTTTATATGCATGCCTAGAATGCACTTCTCCTTCACCTCTGCCTCTTAGAATGCTAAATTTCCTTCAATATTTGGCTCACAACAACTTTTACATGAATTCTTTCTTGTTCTTCCCAACTACTAGGGGCCTTTCCATTAGCATAGATTTATCTTGTATATATTTATATGTAACTATAGATCTTTATCTTTTCATATATGAGTGTGCATATGTGTAGGTGAATTCACTTTTACTCAATTTCCTTATCACTAAGGATAGTGCATGGTACATAGCAAATAAATGGTGTGGTTAAAAATAACTAGAATGTATATAGTGCCTTGAGGTTTGCAAAACATTATCTGTCATCCCATTAGATCCTTACAAAAACCTTATTTGGCAGATACTACTATTATTCTTATTTAACAGGAGAGATAAAGATAGGAGTGTGATTTGCTTGGGTTACACAACTGGTAAGTATACTAAGAAAGATCTGAACTCAGTTCATGCTAACACCAAATCCACTGCTCCACCTAGCTGTTGCTTAAAGTGACATTATTAAAGTAAGTCTTATGTAAGAACTATCTTTAGTTTTCTGGGAAGTGATTCAGAAAGATGGGAGGCTGATGGTGGGGAGGCCAGGATAGCATGCTGCTTTAGTTTTTCTAAGATGCTGCTTTAATGAATATGTGATCAAGCACTTTGGGGAGAACCAACAATAGCCTAGTATATCACTTCCAAATTCCTTAAACTAATACTATGTATTCTCCAACATCTCAGCAAACTGTCAGCCCCACACATGTATTTGTTTATTCTCTTTCCTAACCTATTTTTTTAAATTTCACCCAATCTAAAATCTGTAGTTCTTTAAAGTCTAGTTCAAATCCTATCTCCTCTATGAAACTTTTCTTGACTATTTAGTTCACAATGATATTTTTCCTTTAATTTCTACTGCAATGTTTTCAGTAAGAGCTGGGTAACTTCTTTGATAAAATGATAACATACTAAATACCATTCTTTCTGATGATCTTAAATTGGAATTTCTTCTTAAGTTAGTTATAGTATTTAGTTTTTGTTTTTGTTTTTTAAAGTGATTTCTCCCTCCCTCCAATCCCATTTAGGTAAGACATGATGTTCACAAACAATATTAAAAGCAGCCAATTGCTACTATTAAGCTTTCTAAGAATTTCAATTACAAAAATGTTTTTGAAATGAGAACATCTTTAAGAGGAGATATATTGCTATGGATACAGCTTCAAAAGCCAACAATGGGAAGAAAAACAAGAAAATAGACTTTTTGATTAATATGCCAGGGGAACAATAACTATAGGAACTATTCTATTCTGCTACACAGACCTGTATTTCAAAAGACAACAGCCACTGTTCTTAACTTACAGAACCTACTTAAAATGCACAGTGTTATAGAATATGCCAAGAACATTCCTACTCTATAATTTTGTGTTCTGAATACTGTTTTTGGTCAACAGTTATTGAGAATAGCACTTTTATTCAGACCCAAGATATTCAATGAGGCCGAGGCAGAAAAGATATTTCACATTAACAAAACTATTATCTAGATTATAAAAAATTAGTATGCAAAAACCAAACTAATTTTTAAAAAGGGGGATGTTCTTATTAACAAAGCATACTTTCTTCTTTTTTAAGGCATGAGACAGAAATAAGGAATATATTCCACACATATTTTTGGTATCTGTTTTAAAAAATGAAAAAAATCAATTGATAGTCATTAATATTTCCACTATACTAGAAATATGTATGCCTTTGACACATTCAAGCTGAGAGATTA
Source organism: Sminthopsis crassicaudata (assembly GCF_048593235.1). Taxonomy (NCBI): domain Eukaryota; kingdom Metazoa; phylum Chordata; class Mammalia; order Dasyuromorphia; family Dasyuridae; genus Sminthopsis; species Sminthopsis crassicaudata. The sequence goes on from NC_133618.1 coordinate 559,253,602, forward strand.
TGAGAAAATCACTTAACATCTCTAGCCTTCAGGTATCTGTAATTACAAACTGCAGAATAGATACCAATCATATTGTCTAGTGAAGTTTACTCATCAAGAGTTCCATGAAATCATAGATTGAGGCTAAAATAGAAAACAAAAGAAAGTGAAGAGACTAAAGTATAAGTTAAAAAATAATAGAGAAGTCCTGATAATATCAGAATCAAGAGAAGAGAGAACTTGAGTTACTATTCCTTGATATGCAGCTTAAATTATATTTCTACAAGTTATCCTATAAATAAAAACAAAACAAAACAAAAGCCATTGGTAACCAGGGCCAGATTAATTTCTGTATCTCTGTAGAAGAGAAAGAAGAGAATGAAAGGGAACAGATTTCTATACTTACTCATCTATCACCAAAGATACTTAATATATATTAATGACTTATTATTATATGTAGAGAATATGAAAAGAAGGGTCTTGAAAAAGGATCATTTTCTCTGTTCAAAGTTCCTAGCTTTCTCCAGTGTTATATAAATGTAGGAAAATGGTTCAATAGGAAGGTTTGTCTCACACTAGACTGGAAAGAAAATGTACTTACACAGTGTGGCTGGCAGAATTTTGGGGGGAGGAAGTTTAGCTATTTTTTGAGATATGGGACAACTTGAAAAAAAAATGGTTTGGCTTATAGACGTATACAATCTCTCAAAGGAGAGATAAATAGAAGGGACCTGAGAAGTCATTTAGTCAAACTCTGACCCGAAAGAGACTCCTCTCCAGAAAGTACTGGATAAGCAGCCTTCAGTGATAAGGAGCCCATGACATTTTGAGTAGGAAATATAAAAAATAGGCTAGTAAATGTTTTGGAAACAAATTAAATCCTGAATTTTTTTTCCAAGTCTGATTTAACTGATATGATGCCAATATATTTGTGCCTTGGAAGGTCCTTTATACTTCCCAGTACCTTATCAACGATGTTCGAGTACATATTAGAGAAATCAACCAGTCATCAATTTCAACTCATTCAAGTTTTTCTTTTTCTTAGGATTACAGAGGAATTTTATGTTTTACTTTGATTAGGTCACCAGTAGAGGGCCAGAACTTTGGAGACGTATACTCAGTGGAATTGATGAGATAATGATTCTCTAGTTCACATTTATCTAGTATGATATAATGATATAATCACTTTAGTTTGATACAATGATATAGTCACTCTAGTTTGATATAATGATATAATCACTCTAGATTGGCTTACACTCAGTATACTGTAATGATGTAATTGTAACAGGTTATATAAGGCTGAAAAGGACTGGAAAAGGGGCATTTTATCTTTGACCAGCCTCCTGGTGGCTCTCCTGCATTGATCACTTCTCTGCCTAAAGACTTTTAGTCCCATCCTCTGTGGAGATTGTCTAGCCAGAAATCTAAGTTATTTCAAACCCCAGAGATTAAATTTCTGCTTATAAATCTGTCTCTGGCCCACTTCATCTTTGCTGAATCCCTTTGTAGGTTGTAGCCAGCAATGGCAATCTATCTTGTGATATCCTTCCTCTCCTTCCTGATGGCACATGGTATCTCTCCTATCATCATCACCTTACTATGTGTCATGGTATCTTACCTCTCATCCCTCCCCACTGTGCCTCATTGTATCTTTCTTCTGTAAGTTTCATTACAGAATTTGTATTTTCCATCATTAATTCTTAAAATCCCTTCCTTTGCTACCTGTATGCTCTCCCAACTCTATTTCATATTTATCATTCTTGGTGTCTATTGTATCTTCTCATTTTGTCTGTTACCTCTTCTAAATAAATCTACCTTTTGCCAAAGAGAATGGCCATTGTGAATTCTTCACATAACTGAACCCAACATTTGGTGCCTACATCAATTTTATCATTTGGTGCTAAACCCCCAAACATGTCATTTGGTACTAGGAATTGCTCTCCTAAAGCACTTCAATTTTAGTATAATTATTAAGTTGTCTCTCCCTTATAAAACCTTCAGTGCAGCACAGAAATCTTCATCTTTTGGGCAAAAGAACTGAATGACTATGGCTTTTTTAAAATCTTACCAATACCTGATAAAATAAATATCTGAAAATTATTCTGCAGATTATAAAGCCAGCTTCAAAAATTGTGGGGGTTTTTTGGATCATGAGAAGTCCCCAAATGTTGGCAAGTCAACACTTTAATTGTTTATTCTTATGAAATTAGAGGAATAATGATAGAATCACTTTTTTGATGATTCTCAGTAATCTACCTGGTAAATAATTTCAGAGACAACCAGTGCCCTCATTATTGGTGGTGAGTTGGATCACACAATTTGCAGTACTGCTGAATTGCTGTTGGCAGTTTCCCATAATTGCTTTCATTTTCCAGAAGTTTCACATCCAACCATCTCATGTGTGCTCAATGCTATGTGGTAGTGATGTGGTATAGTTTCTAGAGGAAATATAGCAATAATGTTTAAGGTCCCCTGATCTTAAAATGCTTAAAGTCTTCTGGCTTTAGAATTAGTGATCCCAAGGTCATCCCAATCTTAAAGTGCTATTATTCTAACAATCTGTTTGTCAATGATTATAAAAGTCTTCTGGCCTAGGAATATAATAATATTTCTTCCCTTAGATTTTAGGGAAGATATAGTATTGATCCTGAGGCCTTAGAATGCTGTTGTTCTAACAATCTGTTTGTAAACAAACATTGCTGACTGTCAGATACATGATCTGCTGGTCAGTGATAACCAAATTACTGAGAAGACTCCTCAGTTCTAACTCTGAGCCAAAAAATTAGCTTATCAGTGACATGAAGCACCTGATCTTTTTTCTCTTTTTTCCTATAAAATTACCTTCTTACTCCCAGTTCTTTGCTAAATTCTTTTGTAATTTAGCCCACTTCAATTGGCATTACAATTACAATAAACTTTGCTCCTTGACTTGGATATGGGTTCAAGCCTACAAATTAATTTGAGAAACCTTGCAACGCCAGACTGCAAAACCCAACCTTTTGAAATCCCTTCTGAATTCCAACAGTAGCATGGGTAAGGCCTTGAAATGTTTTTCAGACAATGATCAATTCAATACTCATAACCATGGTCTGTACAAACTCAAGCATCCATTATATCCTGCTAGCAAATCTTGTATTATTAACAAAGTATAATGGTTTTGATTATGAATTTTATAGTTAAGTGAAGAATATTCCAGGGCTAAGTTCATACTCTAAAATATAACTTAAGCAGAAGGAACATATACCAACACATCTATTGACATTAACTGAGTTATATTCTCAACCAGTCCCTAAAGTGACAATGTGTGTATTAAAGTCTCTGAAAAATTTATAGCTATTCTATATGTTTCTTCTGCAATTAGGTTGTCTTGGTCCATTTAAAAATCCTTTCTCCTCACAATAGTTGCTTTTACTAGAACAATAGATGTAGGGTCATCAGGCGGTCACTGATACCTCTTAGCTGTTAAAGCCTAAAGTAAGGTTATCATCACTGAATTACAATACTCTTCTGACCATATGAAAAGTTTTAAAGCTCCTTTATAACTCTTCAGTTAACCCTTACAGATCTTTATTGTCTTTTTGATTATCTCTTTATTGGGCTCTTAAAGGGACCCTGATTTTACTTTTGTCAATATTAATTCATAAATCTGAGTGCTTGCCTAAGAAGAGTAGGAAATATGACACCATTTAAGGAAGGCATTATTAAGGAAACAGTATTTGCAGCACTCATCATTTCTCAATGGCACAGGAGAGAACATTGATCTTTATGGTTTTCTTTTTGTATGATAAGAACTTATGCTATTTTTTAAAAAAACAGTAGCAGCCAAATGGGATGTGTTGGTCACATTACATTATAACATAGCAGCTATCTTTGGCACTAGTCTCAAAACATGATTTGTCATTTGCTTCATGAATCAAAACTCAGTCATGAATTTTCTCATTGTAATGACATTACACTGAATAACCTTTTACTTAAAAAGGATCTTAGACTCTATTGGACATAAGTTTGTAAGACAAACTATAGAAAATGTCTGACAGGCACTAACTTTTCCATTAGGATAATCACTTATGGGGATAATACCCAACGTTAATTTCAGGATTGAAAATACTAGATTGTCTTTCTTCCAACTAAAAGGGTACAAGATAATAGCAAAGATAAATTATTTTAGGATTGGGAAAAAAAATCTCTCTCTTTATACAAACACCAGAATACATGGAATACAAAATTTGGTAGGATATTTGAAAATAAATTTATAAATATTGATAAGTAAATAATTCTAGGCTTATGCTAAAAATATTTCAGAAAAAATTAATAAATATAGAAAATTATTAAGATCTATTACTTAAAACATACTATATATACATTTCCTTATTTCACATTTTAAAACATTTAACATCTAATATATAGATATTTTAAAAGTTATGTTGTTCTATATTTGACAAAATCTTTAAAAATCATATATATATATATGTATATATATATATATATATATATATATATATATATATATATATATATATATATATATATATATATATATATATAGAATTAGTTTAAAAGTTTGAACTGAGGCTTGAATATTACTGATTCTTTAATAGATTTGCACTAGAAATATAATCTCAGAAACTTGACATTTTTATTTAATGCTCTTCTTTTTAAGAATGTGTGGGATGGGTGCTAGACCTCCTTTCCCAAATTAATCAGAGACATCTTCAGGTACAAAGAGAAAGCATTTATTTAGTCCCTGCAGGGAAAGGCCCAAGCACATCTGGGAACCATCCCAGCTCCTGCCATGTGCTCCTGAACCTGGCTAGCCGAAGTATAACAGCCGGTTAAATAGGAAAAGACCCAAGCCTTTCTATTGAATAAATCAAAAGGATGTAACCATCCTTGACCAAGTCAGCAGTGCTGTCCACCTCCCACAGGTCCCGTCACTTCTGCAACTTCCTTTCACCTCCTGCAACCCAGAGAAAACATGACCTCTCCCTCCCCGCTGAGTCCCTCCTGAACCCAGAATCCAAGGCCAGGATCTCCCAGTTTTAGGAAGAGGGATCATGTGACTTAGCCTCAATAGTGAGAAATACTTCATCCAATCAGTTCCATTCAAGAACAAAAGAACATCAACTCATACATCTGTTTATTTAAGACCAGTACTTTAAATACTGGAAAATCAGATGACTATTTTTTAGTTATCTTTACATTTTCTCTTCTGCAACAATCTGCATAATTTTAGGTTACCAAAGGACTCTTGCAAAAGTAACATCATTATAATATATTGATGAAGTTCCTTCACCTAAGTTGTTGATTAAAATTTTAGAACCTGACGGAATTTATCAGTAAACCAGAGATCTTAGAAAATTACAAGTCACTGAAAACAGGAATTACACCAAAAGGTTTTTTTGTAAACTCGCATTGATTTTTGATAGGATAATCTCTTTCTTACATCTGTAATGCCAGTACCTTTGAAAGAATGACCCTCAGGAACCATCCCTCCATTCTTTGCTCTTGCCTGGGACATTTGAATCCTTAAGAGGAACATAAATTTGATTTGTTGTTAAGTCATTTCCATTGTGATTCTTAATCCCAATTGGGATTTCCTTGGCAAAGATATTGGCATAGTTTGCCATTTCCTTTTCCAGCTTATTTGACAGATGAAGAACTGAGGCAAACTGTGAAGTGACACTGCATCTCATAGTTGCACATATTTGATAACTTGCTTATTAATTTTTAGTAAAATTTTAAGCAGAGAAACAAAAAAATGGAATTATTCTCTCCTCTAAGTCGTAATCTCACATTTCTTCCAATTGTCTTTCTGAAAATTGTAAAATAGATCTCTACTAAACACTTTTTATGTTTCTCACATTCAGCCTTTACAAAGTTCTTCATGGAATGTACTATTCCCTTCTCTTCATTTCTTAGAATCATAATTTCTCTTAGAACTTAGCTCAAGTAGCCACTCCTATATAAGGCCTCTCCTGGTTCTATCAGTTATTAATGCATCCTGTCAAAAATTACCCTGTATTTAATTTTGTATATATGTTTATAAGGATAAAGAATAACATGACATAGGGCAAAGAGAATTAGTCTCAATATCAAAAAGTTCTGGTTTTCTTACAGTCATTTTTATTCTTTATAACTGGCCAAACTTTCTTTACCTGAATATCTGTAATATCACACTTACCCATGTGGTTAAGATGAGGTCCTAAATAGTGAGTGTGATGGGCAGAGAGAAACTGAAGAATTGATTCCTAAGGAAGGCAGGGAGAAGGGTCTGATGAAGATCAATTTAGTCCCACCCTCTGGGGAGGTCATCCAGTCAGAAATTCAAGGTATGTCAAACTCCTGAAACCCACCCTCAGTAGGGGTCTTGTACAGTCTTACCTTGTCATGTCCTCTCAGAAAACCCATTCATGTCCCTGAGGTTAAATTTTCCCAAAAAAAATCTATTTATGGCCATGCCATATTTATTGTATATTTACTGGTCAGTTTGTCATAGCACTCTGTCTTAAAGTTCTTTCTCCTTTCCCTTTCTCCAAGCCATGTGATATCTCCCCTAACTCCTCTATGCTTCTCAACCCCATTTATCCTCCTTACAGCTAATTATAGGGTGCTAAACCCCTTTCTGTATTTACTGCCAGCTAAGAGCATGCCCCACCCTCATGAGGTGCTCCCTTTCAACTGGATAATTAGGAGTTTCACTGAGGAACTTGTCTTTCTGAAAAATGCTCTCCCACACTATTTCCTGGTGTCTATTGTAAAATGTAAAAAATACATTTGGTTTGTACAAACAATAAACAGACAAAAATAGATACAAACATTTCCCTAATAAGTCTACCTTTTGCCAATTGTGAATTCTTTACATGATTGAACCACAACTTTTGGAGTTTATTACACAGACACACACCCACTCACACACCCACAAATAAAATCATCTGATGTCTACCTCAGATGGAACCATAGGCAATTTCTAGAAACTTTGTTGGGATACATTTTACAATATTTTTTTGGTATTTATTTACAATTTTATACAATATATTATTGACAATACATTTTACAAAGAAATAGAATTTAGATTTAAAAAAAAATCTAAACCTTGTAAATCAGGATACCAAATGGATTTCTTAATACACTCAGGAACACCCTTTTCAATTGATAGAATAAACGCTTTTTCATTAAATTAAAAAAAATAAAAATAAAAAACACTCCCTGCTTAATTCAGGAGTTGAAGTGTTTCCTTTAGGTCTTGAATCAGTTCACTGATGGATACATAATCCCCACAAAAGACAGACTGCAAATAATTTTTTATTCTAAAAATAAATAGTAAGCTGATCTACCTATTTAACTGAAGACAATTTTTTTTCTCAAACCCAATACTCTGAAAATTTACTTAACAAACACTAAATACAAAAAGAATGGTCCACAAGTGAAATGAAATTCACCAGGAAAGTCTCAGATACGGTGGGGTTGGGAGAAAGGGTGGAGGAAGGTTCAGCAAATCTAAAAGAATTCATTAGCTGTGATCAAGTTTTCCTTAAAGGAAAAAGTGGACTCTTTTTCCAGGACTCTCAATTACTCATCTCTTACATGCATTTCTATAATTCCTAGTTCCAAAAGAGTAAAAAGAATCTTTGATAGCAAAAGTAAATATCTAGATTTTAAACATTGATATTACCAAAGAAGTTGATATATTAAATTTCTTCCTATCAAACATATATTACTTAGGTTCAGATAATTCCTGATTCATGAGTACAGAAAGCTCTCTGCTGAAAATTGAACACTTGTGATATTGAAGACTCTTACATTTGAAGTCAGGTAAAGAATTCAGGTGAATTCAACAAACATGCAGAAAGAGTCTATTACACATAAAGTATTATGTATTACTGAGGTATATGAACACAAAAATAAAATAAATTTTAAAAACAACTCTTAGCCTCAAGGGGCTGACATTCCACTGGAATAAACAAGTTCTATACAACTAAGTAAATACAAATTAGTTTGAAAACAGAACTAGAATTATCTATGAGAGGAGATCAGAAAAAGTTTGACTGAGGAAATAGATGTCACTTTAACTGAGCCTTAATCAATAAAAAAAAAAAAAAAGTAAAGGTGGGGTAAGGAATATATTCACAAATGAAAAAATATCAAGGCATAGATTAAAAATTTTGCCTTTACCATTCATCAATTTATGTTGTCAGCCATTATACAAACATGAGTATGTGCATCTGAATCATTATTTTTCAGTTGTTTTTTAGTTGTATCCAGCTCTTCATGATCCCATTGATCCCATTTGGGATTTTCTTGGCAATGATCCTGGAATGGTATGCTCATTTTTTTTTTTTGGATCTACCTATGAACTGTACTAGATATAAATTCAGCTCAGGCTGAGAGACCCAAATGCTACCTACTACTGATGAGGCTTCTATAAAGAACTCTTTACTATCTCCAAGAAACATCTATGGAAACCAAAAATGTTGTCCCTAACCTGACACTGAGTTTAGTCATTGGAACATTAAGTATGTAAAGAGTAAGAACTGTTTGTTCAAACATACATATACAAATGCATTCATGATTTACATTATAGAGTATAACTTTGTGTAAAACATGACATTTCTCTCCGTCTCCATCCAAGAATCTATAGTTAGTGAATTTCCAAAAGGAACTCACAAAATTGTCTTATCTATAAAGTGGCCTCCCTTCTATAGACTCTATTTCATTACCTATTCCACAGGATTGTTAAAAGTTCTTTGGAAACTTTAAAGAACTATATAAATGTAAATTATTCTTTTTATCATTATGGCAAAGTTTTTCTAGTATATATTATGTGTATCTAATGACTAAAATTTATGTTACCCATTCTGTCTGTGGTATATAGATTGACCTATCAGATAAGACACTGGAACTAGGGAGGATTTTTTAATTGATCAAAGGCAGGAAAGTAAAATAACTCATTCTTATGGCTACCATCACATAAGTTCTAGTTGCAAATTAACTTAGTATTAAAAAAATATGGCAATTCTTTATAATTTACCTACTCCCATAAAATATCAAACCCTTTGCTATTAGAATGTCTGAGGCAGTGCTCATGTGTAAAGAACATTTTGGATAACAACAAAAGATGTGGATTTAATTAGGCCTGGGCCCTGCCATTTAAAAAGTATTTGATCTTGATGGTCACTTAACTTTTCAGAGCCTCAATTTTCTCTTCTGTAAAACTGGAGTAATAGTACTTGTCTGTCTACCTCTCAGAATATTGGGAGGATCAGATGATAATGTATGTAAAATACATGGTAAAAAAAGAAAGTAATATGTAATTGCCAGATATTTTTATTCTGTTAACTAATCATCATGAAATATACTCTAGGTTAGTGCCAAGGAATATATTAGTTAAATTTGATTAAATCCCTATCTCTCACACAATGCTTTTATATAAAGATTCCTAAATCATCATATTTTTCTACTGCTATTAGATCCCAAAGAAGGTGGAAAAGCAATGACACCAATAGAGCAAAAGAGAAGTAAATGTTCATAAATAAATGAAAATATACTGTACCTGAGAAATCTGCAGCTAAGAGATCTAATGCCTTTAAAACTTTTACTTGTAAAATGCCAACATCCTTCATATCTTTCAGGGAATTCCATAAGCACTGGGGAAAAAAGAATTAAATGAGTACAAAAATGGTTCATTGATACACTCTTTAAATGGCATTTAAATCTTATGGAAGAACATTTTAATTATATCTTCCTTTTTATATCCTTAAAGAAGAGCTGCAAAAATGCAGGTAAAATCAACTAAACCCATTAAGAAAATGGAACCATTAACAAAATAGGCATTCATATCTGCTATATAAAATGCAAATGGTCGAGCATTAATCAGCTACCTTTTCAAAATGAAACCATTATGACCACATAAGATCTCTCTTTAACGTCATTCCTTGGTGACACTGGACACTCTCTCTCTTTCTCCAAGAGTAAATGTTTATAAAGTTACAAACAGTATTCTTTTTTTTTTTTTCCCCCACTAAAACAACTTTGAACTTCCCTGAAAATTCCCATTACTCTGATTCCATGAATGCAAATTTATGGACATTAACTGGTGTAACTTGGCTTCTTACTAGACATTCTTACCAATGAAAATTCGACTCAATAAACATTTACTATGTACCTACCGCATGTAAAGCATGATGCTAAGCTCTGGGAATACAAGTAATCCAAAATAGCCCAAATAGTAATTGAGTTTAAATTATATTAAGGAGAGATACTTTTTAAAAACACTTCAAAAGTTAGATTTTTTTTAGTATTGTTTCAGGAAAATGTTCAATTTTTATAGAATAGCATCATGTTTACTTTTTTATCACACTTCTTAAACATTGGTTAATTGATGTCTGGATAACTGGAACCTTTCAAACAACCAGGACTTAAATGATTGCAGCAAATGACTTTGTAATATCCTGAAGACCTTAAACTGAAAAACTGTCTATTTGCCTCTTTGCAACAGAAGAAAGAATTTTCAGAAACGTTTTTGAAAAATATAAAATAGCTGTTTACAGCCATGAATTAAATTTAATATGCTGAGAAACTATGCACTGAAGACATGTCATCCTTAAATAAATTCAATTAAATCCTTATTTTAAAAGAACATTAGGCTAATCCTCATAAATTATGCACTTAGCATTTGCAAAAAAAATTGTAAAATTAATAAAAATGATTAGTTTTGAATTTGACAGCTTTTGGGTACAAGGAGAGTAAAAGAATGAATTAATATTCAAGTTTAGTTAATTCTACTAGTTAGTGAGCAAGACCTAGTTTACATAATACTTTTAATATTGTCTCTTAGACCTAATAATTTTTTTCAAGTAACCCAAAATTATTCTTTAGAACCACCTCTAGTTCCTTAAATTTTTAACGTGGCTTAAAAAGTAACTATCTCAGAGAATCAACAAACTTCTGAATATTTGTCAAGGACTTCTGAAAATGTTTACATCCTAATCTTGTCCTAATAATCTAAGTTTATTTTTCTTAACAAAAGCCATCCAGTACATAACGTTCCAACTTCCACAAATCTTGTTTAGAATATGTTTAAAAGACTTGTAGTTGGTTAAGTTCTATATTTCCATTGAAATAAAATTAAGAGGGACAGCTTAGGTAATACCAACTATAGAATCAGGAGAACTTGAATTCAAATCTATCCTCAAGACACACTTATTAGCTATGTGACCCTGGGCAAGTCACTTAATCCTGACTGCCTCAAAAAATAAATAGCTAAGAGATTAGTCAATATATTCAAGTACTTAAGAATACAACTAATATTGTCATCTATATTGATAAGCATTTCATTATATTCATGAAAAGATTAATCTGTGATTAGGACACACAATTCCTTAATCATGTCCATTTATTAAGGAGTTACTAAGTTCCACGTAACATTACATGTAAAAAATTAACTTATAAACTAAAAATATAGAGGCTCATAGAGAAGAAAATCAAGAAACAAAATATATTTATTTTAAAAAGTGACCAGTTAAATGAGTATAAATCATTTGCCAAATTATATGTTGATAATTGCTTGTATCATATCATATAGTCATAAGGAATAAAGCTTTATAAGGAAGGCACACTTTTGTAAATATCCATAAATATGTCATCAGTTACTTTCAAATACATCAAACATATGATTACAAATGAATTGAATTTGTATATATGCTTCATTATAGTCACCAGTAACTTTCATATAGATATGGTATATATATGATTACCACTAAATTTGTAAAAAAGATAACATGAAGTTTGCTCCTATAATTAATAAATCTATTTTGTGTGATATCTTCATAGGACCTAAGATTGAAAAACACCTTTTTCTCTTAAAAATATTAAATCACATATAAGCAGTCAAAATGACATCTCAGTTTACTCAATTATTAATTGTGCTAATTTTTCTTTTATGAGACAAACAATTATTCTGGACAAAGATTTCTTTTTAAAAATCTCTAATCATAAAAATTATTTTCAATTTTAAAGAAAAGTGACATCACTACAGAGCACTCACATAGCGTTGGGAAATCTGCTTTCTTTCACTGGGGTCTGCCAAAGGGCAGACACAGAGATCAGACACAGAGACCCCTGAACAGGGTGTAAGTGTGATCAGCATAAGCAGTGAGCCAAGACGATTCTCCAGCGGCAGCTCTAAACAATTGTCTTGCTTGAGCGGGAGGGCTGCAATATCCACTTTACACCTATAACATTTTCACAAATCAAAAAGAAAAGGGAGAAGGCTGATTAACTTGTGGTTCCTTTAGAACATTCAAAAGCAACATTTTTTTATTTTAAAATCACACTGTGCTGCATAAGCTAGTCTCTTTTAGAAACCTCACAAAGTCTGGGTTCCAATTTATTGCTCCATTTCCCTGAAGGGTAGTGAAGGTTGCAGGTGTTCCCCAGGCTCATAATACACATTGCTGGTCTGACACACTTTAAAATTAAGAAGGGGAAGAGGCAAAAAGAACAAGGAAGATAGAGAAAGGAAATAGGGGGCTGGCAAGTACAGGGAAATAAGAAGAGCTTAATCTTTGATATACACACACACACACATGAATATAACCTGGATGAAGCCAATTGGACAAACGTAACCAGTTTCGAAGGTTGGGCATTATTAATCTGGGCTCCTCTCCAGGCTTAGTCTTTTACAAGTAAATAGAACAAAGGATAACGGTTTTAAAAAGAGAACAAGAGAAATACAAAAAGATGGCTAATGGAGAAACCATTTTCTGCCAGATTAATGCCAACTGGCAAATTTTTATTTAAAGAAAACTTGTTAAGTTGTTTCTTAATAGGCAAAAATTCCACAGGGTTCCCCCAGGTGGGTTTCTTCTGGATAAATGGGGCATGAAGTGCTGTTGATTGATCCCATTTCAGTTGTACTGCTGGCAGAGTTTGTACCCATCTGCTATAAATTGCATGTTTTCTGCCTCTTAACAGCCAATTTTCTGGGAATGTTGAAAACCTCAAACACATTTAAATACAGAAGCAAACACACAGAAAAGAGACTGAGGTGCTAAACCATTTATGTGTTTTGCCTCTGAAAACACTCCAGGTTGGCCTGGACCCCACTTGGTTTGTTTACACATGGTGCTACTACTGTGAGGGTTAAGCCTTAAGAAAATGTTAGGTAGTACCTGGTACCATAATGTGTAGCTTTTTTCCCATGCTCTGTTCTCTCCATAGCTACTAACAAAAATGAATATTAAAAGTTTCAGAGCAGGCCCATGTATAAGCATATATCATTGTTGGTCAAGTGTTTTGATGACTTATTTTCTCTTATCATCAATTTTTTTTTACTTTTATATATGCAGATAATTTATATACATATATATTTATTTACATATACATTTATATATGCAAATAATTTAATATAGAGATATATGTAACATGTAAGTATATTTTTAAAATGTAAAATTTTCATGTCATACATAGTATAAATCTGCAATTTAGTCATTTCTGAGAGAAAGATTCAAACTCCTTTTCCTCAAAAAATTTATTATTTTAGTTCATACTAACTTCTATATACATATACAGATTTATATTTCTGTACATTCTCCTTTAAGAAATCACATTCCCCTTTAACAAACTAAACTGTAGTTAGGTGTTGAGAGTGAAAAAAGAATCAGAGGTTTCTGAAATGATATTTATCAATCAATCAAGCATTTATTAAACACTTACTATAAAGTAGACAACAAAGATACAGAAAAAAATACAAAATGATATTCTTAAGAGCAACAAGTGTTAGATTTCTGAGGGTAAATTTGTTATTTTAAAAATAAAATTAATATTAATCAATGATACTGATTAACATGACTGGTCAAGCTGGAATTATAAATTAATTTTGACCTCTAGAAAACAAATTTGACTTCCAAGCAATAAGCCTAAGTTTTGGTATGGAACAAATGTAACTGGATGTTATTCAGTTATTCATACATTTGCCAATATTTATTAAGAGCCTATGTGCCAGGCACCATTAGGTCCTGGGAATGCAAGGATACAACAAAAAAACTTTGCCCTAATGTTCTATAAACGAAAAGTACATCAGACATTTATTAAGTTCTCACTATATGCCAAACAATGTGCTAAATGTTAAGGATAAAAAAAAAAAAGAAAAGAACTATTTCTGCTTTCAAGGCGCTCATAGTTTAACAAGGGAGTCAACACATAAACATCTATGCACAAACAAGATACCCATAGAGTAAAATGGAGATATTCAAAAGAGGAAGGGTTCAAGCATTAATAGGGATATGGAACACCTTCTTATAGAGAATGACATTTTAGTTGACACTTTAAGGAACCCAAAGAATCTGGTGTCAGAGATGAGGAGGGAAAGAATTCCAGGTAGGATGGGGAACCAGTGAAATTTTCCACAGTCTGGAAATGGAATATCTTTGAATATTACATAGTTATCTATATACATGGAGATTTGGATTCTCCTCTCTCTTCCCTTCTCTCTTTCTCTCATGTTATAATAATCAATATAGTTAAAAGTATCTAGAAGACCTTAGATAGATGTTTAAAACTATATGTATATATATATATATAGAGAGAGAGAGACATATATAAAATATATAACTATATTAATAATAATATAAACAACATTTTATATTTGAATATGTATGTTCAAAGATGCATTTACACATACATAAACACATACAAGTGTTGTATAATGTTATTTCTGGAAAGAAGAGTGTGAGTAACTAGAGTATGAGAGACAAATCAGGATAGGCTTTAACAAATTATGGATTGTAGGAGAAAAAGAGTGAGTATATTCCAAGCATGGGGACCAGTATAGGCAAAGGAACAGAGAAGGGAGATGGATTGTTATGTACTGTGAATAACAAATATACTATTTGTACCGAATACAGAATCTGGGAAAGTTAATTAGTTGCAAGAAGTCAGAAAAGATAGTCATGAACCAGATTTTCAAAGGTTGGCAAATGCTTAGCTAAGGAGTTTGTTTTTGATCCCAGAGTTAGGACAGAGCATTAGATCTTTCTATAAAGAAACTTTGAAAGTTGTATGAAGAACTGATGAGATAAAGGAGAGACTGAATGCTAGATGTCCAATTAGAAGGCCATTGCAATTATCTAGGCAAGAGTAATGAGGATATGAACTTAAAATATGAATTGAAAAGGGAATTTTTTTCTGGTGATAGAATCAATGACATTTGGCAACTGATTGGCAACTTGGCTGTTTTAGAATAAAATTTGAATTCAAATGTTGTATGTAGTTCCCTAGCTGTCAGAAGTATATATCTCCCTAGGGTTGATAAATTATTTGGTTATATAAAATTCTTCATGATTCTGTGAACTATAGCACACCAATACTGTCCATTGGGTTTTCTCAGCAAGCATACTATAATGGTTTGACATTTCCTTCTCCAGTGGATTAAGGTAAATAGAGTTTAAGTGATTTGTTAGCATCATATAGCCAGTAAGTATCTGAGACCTGTATTTGAATTCAGGCCTTTTTGATTCCAGGCCATCCACTGAGCCACCCAGCTGCCTTCAGTGTTTTGCCATCATCTGGCAACCAGAAAAATGAAGAATTCAGGATCATACCATATAGGGATAAGTTGAAGGAATAAGGGATGTTTATCATGTAGGAGAAAACATTCAGATGAAATACAAGCTTTACCCTTCAAGTATCTGAAGAGCTGTCATATGAAGGCCGGATTAGACTTAGATGCCCACTCCTGAGAACAGAACTAAGAGTAATGGTCTGATGTAAGAAAAATAATTTCTTAACAATTAGAGATCTCCAAAACTGGGACAGGCTGCCTTGGGATATAGTGGGCTCTCTTTCACTGGAAGCCTTTTCAAATAAAAACCAGGTAAGTTAAAGCTGAAATCCTTATTTAGGTATATATTAGAATGGAGTGTCTCTGTGCTCCCTTCTAATTCAAATTCTTAACATTGCAAAGATTAATATACCAACTGAATATAGGAGCTTTGAAATATTAGTTTACAAAAATCAACATCATTATTACGTTGGCTCCCAGTGCATCATGCAGAGCTTTTTGGAAGAGATTCACAACACAAAATATTTTGCCCTGACCATCAATAAAATTTGCCTAGTATCATCAAGACCAAATAAATAATGTGTATTCCTCAGATTTTGACATGCATTTGGATAGATGACCTAGAGTTTATCACTCTATATCTTTGATAGTTAAGAGAAATGCATGAGTTGGATCCAGAGTTGAATGGAAAGAGAAGACCAGATTGAACTGGATTTAGGAAATTACAAAAATTTCTTAATGCTTCAAGGAAATAAATATTTGAAAGTAAATAGTTAATAAAATAAATTATATACTGCTTTTTAGATATTCCCCGGTAAACAAACTTCTTGATTTTAAAACTTTCACTATGAAGTTTTATCTATTTTACACTTTCTTATTATATAAGGTAATTGAAAACAAGCCTTTATTTTTATTAAAATGAAAAACACTGTAAATTTTAAACTTCATTGTGAAAAATAAGTCCTTGATAATGGCAAGGCTGAAGTTTTGAGTACTAATGACATAGGGAGACTAGTAAATCCATTTTTATTTAAGCATTGAATTTTCCCACCAAACTGAAGATAATGACTGAATTAACTTGTTTTTATATTGGGTAGGCACAATTTAGTCACATAACTCTTTTGCATTAGCATATAACTCCTGAAAAGTAAGCATTAGTTAAGTAGATTAGAAGAAAAATCATTCTAACAGTGAAGTTCATGAAAAAAATTAAGTATCACACTTCACCAAAAAATGAAAAAAGTTACTGTGGTCCAGTAAACATATATTGAGCATGTTCTCAATGTCAACCTTCATGCTTAGGGATATATATGATGAAAAAATGAAGGAGTCCTGACTTCAAAGACTTTATTCTTCTATTGGTTTGACTAGGTTAGTTGAATCCCCCTATATATATACATACATATATATATATATATATATATATATATATATATATATATATATTTCTTAATCAAACAATTTAAAAACTGATATAAGTAAAATTTTACTATTCCTAATTGTCATTTCTTTGATTTATAAGTAAAATTACCTCTGTACAGACCAATTTTTTTTCTACTAGCCTGCACATGACCTCAAGTTATATCAGCTTCCAGTTATTCTGTGAATTTTTAAAACATTTAAATAAACTAGAATAAATAATGGTCAGGTTGACAGGGGAGATTGGGAGTCTTAAGAATTCAAAGAATAACTGGAATTCACTGGACAAATTAGGGGAGGGGAAACCTGTACACAGAAATCATCTTCGTGGGAATCAACAAAGTGTTAACTACAAGGGGTTGAAATTTGAATATTCAGGGCACTTACTAGACACTCTGAAGCACTAAGAAAAGTCAAAGACTATACTAATTGGTGATTTGTTTTTAATACTTTATAGTCTATTCTTGCTTGGGACAGAGGTGCAGACACAGACAGAAGATAGATATTTCAATGTTTATCAAAGATTTGATATGAAATTTTTTTAAATCTTGCATTCTTTTTCAAAATATTTTTATTTGATGTCATTTTCATTTATCTTAGGTTAACTTTTCTAATGAGAATCTAATAATTCTATATTCTATGATTGATTAAATTATTTATTTTTCATATTCATTCACTATGAAATGTTTCTACTATATCATACTGCTTCCTTTTCCTAGAAATCTAATTAGGTTTAAAGCAGTGTGCATGCCTTGCTATTAATATAGAGAATATATTCATATTTATGGGTTTGTAATACACATGAACACAAAATATGAGAAGCTGGCTGTTTAAATCAGAAAGAGTTCTAATAAAAATAGTGATATTGAGAAAACTTAATGAAAATAATTTAAACTTAAAAGTATGGGGGCGGGGAGGAGTTATTTTTCTAGCACTAGTTCAGATCCTGATATTAATGAATACTCTTCTTACTGGTATTTTTAACAAGTGCCTAGTATAAAGCTTTGCATGGAGTAAGTGCTTAATAAATATTTTTAATTGATCTAATTCAGTACTTCTTAACTTGAAGTCCATGGGACATAAAGGATTATGTGGTTAGTTTTTATAGGATCATTGAAATTAATAAATGTTTGTTTCATTTCTTCTTAATTTCAATATGTACTTTAGCTCTTGATACGGCATTGGAAGATCCCAATCTTAAATGGAAAGTAGTTATAAAATATTGGACTCTTATAGTCCAAATGGAAATGTTAGGTTCACTTACTCTTCCCCCCCAAAAATGAATGAGTAATATTCATATAAATTCTATACTTTTTTCATTAAAATAAATGTTAAATAGGCTTATATGAAGCAAAATGCAGTGGATTAGAGGCAATAAATTTAATCTCCAAATACAAATTTACAACTAATTTTTTGTATGACATTAGGTAAGTCATTTTACTACTCTAGGTTATCTATTAAAGGCACTGGAATAAATGATCTCTAAATGTTTCATGCAGTTCTACAATTCTATGAATCTATTAACTTGACAAAGACAACAAAGTCCTAAATATAAATATTTTCCCCATCTAGTAAGCATTTAAGATGCCCACTTCAGCCCATTTGCAGTCCACATGCTGATACAGCATTGTTACTGCCCTCCCATTTTCTACTCTCCATTAATTCTACTTAATTTTAATGCTTTAATTCAATGCATAATTTTACCATATCAGTCAGCCAAACCTGCCCAAGTTTTACTTGTCATGATAGCTTTTAACCTCTTTTTCATTACCATAATTCTATGTTTTATATTGCAGACTGGTCAGCTTTTAACTTAAATGCAGGAGACAGAAAACAGTGCAATAGTTTTAAAAGCTGTAAATCTCAGGGGCTAAGAGAAAAAAAAAAAAAAACAGGAGGAAAACTATGAATGTGTCAAGCCTGGCTGTAAAATCAGATCAACGACACTGGGCCCAATTTTTCTGTCCAAAGAAACTCTCCTGCCCAGATTCCCTACTAGCTCTGAGCCACTACTAACAAACCCCTCCAGTGAAGTAAACTGCCAGAATGTCAGATCAACTTTATGTGACAAAGTCTGGAACTGAGTAGTATCTAAGAAAGAGCTGCTGAAAAGAATCTGTACATTATCATTCAAGAATTTTCCAGATCAAATTAATCTAGAAATCCTATAATTATTCCATTCCTATTATCTCTATGCAACTAATTAATTTTGAAAAGTAACAGCATAAAATATAATACTAGTCTGAACCAGAGATTCCTTCTAAAATAGAGGTGAAAAGTTTCATTCTGCATCTAGACTATTATCACTTAATTTGAGAATTCAAACATGATTATCAGAATTGATAAAAAAAAAAAAAAAATCCAGTGGGTAGGAGTAGTAAAGTATTGGTGAGGGTTGTTTAAAAAATTTTTTTTGGAACTCTTTGATATAGTCAGGATGTTTAAATTTCAAGAATAACAAAATCAGAAAGGAAACATAAAACAAAGCTGAATAAAAATACATTATAAGCATATTAACTGGAAATGTAAAAGTATTGTGATTATTTGCATTAAGAAAACAAAGGGTAAGGAAAATAATTAGAACTATGTATACTGTTGGTGAGTAGTTATCTATACATACCATTTAAAAAACCTTATCAGCAAAGGAGGGGGAAAAGGAAGAAAAAAGGAGGAGGGGAAGGGAGAGAGAGTTTCTCTAGCCTATGGTATGAAGAAATCACCTTAAAATGCAGTGAGAAGGATGAAATAGTTAGTAAAGGAAGTGAATCCAGGTATCAAAAAATGTTGCTGTTTGTTTTAAATAAAAAGTACCAATCTACAGCAGTCCAACAGAGTGGAAAAAATGAGCAAACTTGAGAGATGATGCACAATCTTATTTACTATTGAAGTTTTGCTACAGAAAATTTCCTCAGAAAGAAAACAGATTGATTTAAATAAGTAGCTACCAAGTTTTCTATTTGAACCTTTTTGTTCTGACAAACTACAGAAGAACATTCATTCAGGTTGTTTTCCCTATATTTAGAAAATAACATGCCCAGACTTTTCTCTTGCTTAATTTCTCTCTTTCTCTCCCTCTCCTCTAGTCTCTTTCTCTTCCTCTCATCTTTCCTCCCTCTCTCTTTCCCTCCCTCCCTTTGCTAACAAGTTTTTCAAATGGGGAAAAAGCAGTAAGTCCACACATCAAAGAATCTAGAAAATCAGAGTGATTTGCGCAATTATAGTAAACTGATCTCTACCAAGTGTAAAAACCAGAAATCATTTCAGAGTGAGATTTGATCCCACCTGGAAGTTCAGTGGTGATCTATGCACTTTGACCAGCTCCCAAGAGAGAACTTTGTTATCTCTTGTACCCCAGGAGAGGAAAAAGGAAAAGGATGCAAAAAATATCCTTTAAAGCACATGGAGAGGAAAGCCAAACTGATCATTAGTGCAGGTATATTTCTAAGTTGCAAACAGGAAATATCTAGAATAATAAATGCATGCCCAAATGACAAAACTTGAAACAAAAAGGCACATCTTAAAATATATATTTCTACATGTAGAAATGAATTTGAATAGAAAATAATTTCCTATTGCGTAAAGGAAATGGAACATCAAAATAATATCTGAAACATAAGAACATATATATCAACAATTCACTCATTTATCATCAATAATGGTCTAATAATTTTAGACACTTGAAGATATCTAACAAACATCCTCATAGCCACAGGATAGAGAGCTCCTTTATAAAGGCTTCTGATATTGCCAAATGTCTGGGTTTTTCAGATGTACGTGATGCATACAATTTTCTGAGATGTCTGTAGGTGATACTACTCATTGGATATACAGTAAATATTGCAAGAAAAGAGGAGGGAAAGTAGGAAACTATCAAGGAAATAAGATAAAATTTATGTAGTCCCTATAGGTGAAAAAAAAGATGCTATTCACTATATGGACAGTATGAATAAAACTTATATTAAAACTAGCCAATGACATGGCTGATTTCCCTACCATCATTTATGAGTGAGCCCTGCTAGGCCCAGCAGTAAAATAATAATAGTGAAACAATAATAACACCATTAGGATGTATATAAATTTCTAGGAGCCCCAAGAGAAAGCTTGTCAATACTACGAGGGTCACAAAAAAAGGTTTAAGAAAGTACAATATTATGAATTGAAATGCTCTCCTCTTTACCAAGACCCAATTTGTGCCCATCAAAAAAGGCAAGATCCCAAAGAGAACAAATGTCAAGTTTTTGTAAGCACATCGTTTTCACAGAAGTTCAACTACTAAAGTAAATAGAATAGGGGAAAGGAGGGGGCAGTGTAGGAGGGGAGGGTACAAATGTAAATTAGTTCTCCATGGTTTCCTTTTACACTCTCAATGAACAGTTTTATTGCCTGAAAGAGCAGTGTTCTTCTATGGAAAACCATATTTGTTTTAGAAAAGTCTCCAGATGTTTTCATTCCTTTTGTTTTAAATATCAAAAATAAATACACTGTCTTAATATGCCCCCTTCAATTTTACCCCCATCCCCCCTCACATATGTGTGTGTATGTGTAATAAAATGACCATTAAAATTAAATATAAAGAAGATGCCTGTGAACTTAATTTCTGGCAGAGAAGCCAGCATCAGCAGTTTAATTTGTTATTACTACTTGGACTGTCAAGGAAAACACATCTCATACCCAACATATTTGTAAAACCATCTTTCAGCTATAAACTACATGCAAACATGTATCATTCATGTCACTTTTAGCATTATTTAGATATTTAAGACTTACGTCCCCAAACGTTCCTCATGCTTTTTGTAATCCTTTCCCCACACCTCAATGTCCAATATGCCCATCCTGTCAGAGAAGTAGTGAAAATCAAACTGTTCCCTCCATTGAGGATTTTCACTCTTACACAGTGTCTAGAAAACATGCAGTTATAGTATTTATTTTCTTAAAGCTTTATTCATATCTATAGTATATCAATTCTATCAATTAAATATAAGTACTACAGCAAATGACATATGCAAAAATGTATTTTCACAAAATTAGAAATAACACATTAATTATTTTAAAGAATTCTCTAATTAAAAAAATAAAACTCTGACTTAGATGCTTCCTAGGGCTATGAATATAACCCATTTTCTTCAAACAGAAAAAAGAATATTATTCCCCATCATATCTTTATTAAACAGAGATATATTATGATTATTATTAATAATAAGTACTTTATGACAATATACCTTTTATAACTAAGGAATAAGAATGTTAGAATACAGAACAGATAAATTTTATACATAAAGGATGATATTATTGCCCTAAGAATCAGACACTAAAATATTGTTATTCATTGCCATGCCCCATCAGTAAGAACTCTAAATAGAGTACCGTGATTTTTTTAAAAACTGCAAATAAAACAGTCTTCCAAAAGATTTTGCAGCTATCTAGCATCTGCTAGACACATTAAAGTCTGTGAAAATATTGTCTGTCACCAGAAACTCAGGATATATACATGGTCAGTGATTTTTCAATTGAAGTTACTGAATAGTTAACAGGCTAGCCAAGGATCAGAATGAGAAGAAAATTCTTACAATCTGCTGCTACAGAGCATATTATAACAGGTCACTTACCAGTTTCTGGATAATAAGAGGCTAAACTAAGGCCTGATAGTAAACTCAAACATTTTAATAATAAAGAAAATCTGACAGTAAAGATATTTAAAAAACTACTTTTAAATCAGTAAGCATTAATGTTCAATCCTGTATTTTAATTAAGCTACTTATATACATTTTGATTCATTTGAAGCATTTTCATTATTTTATTCATTTAAACTATGAATTGAATTTATCAGAATGACCAAGGGAAACATTAACCATCAGATTATAAAGCACTGAGTAGACCTGCAGTAAGAAGTATTATTTCATGCCCAAACTGTATTGTGTATTATGCTTAAATAGCAAATACACTCAGCAATAGAGACTCAGCTGCAGCCAACATTACTTAAAATAATTTAAGCGGCTTTTTCACATTAGGGTTGATATATCAAATCACAGAATTTCAGAAACAGAAAAAACCTATTAGAACACAAATTAAGTGCTGAATTCCCCAGAGGGAGAAAGCACAAGATATTTAACTAATACTACACTTCACCTTAGTCAAAAGGGCTAAATGAGGTTAGTGATGAATCATTTTCCTATAAATCCTTTGCATGACCCACTTGGGAATGACTCAATGAATCTTAATCCAAAGGATAGACTAAATTTGGTAGCACTAGCTGAATTTGTCAGAATCTACACTTGTAAATGAAAGTGGAGAAAGCAGGAAATTATGTGAATAATTAGATTATTTAAATATTTTAGTAAATACCTTCATTCAACTATTTGGATATTTCTAGCAAAGGAAGTAATGATTTGTCTAAACATAGTGGCTTCAATTCTAAACTACATTTTGTAGATATAGAAATAAAATATTTCTATTAGTTGATATTGAACTAAAAATGATACAATAGAGGAAATGTTATTGCTCTAATTCCACACATGGTTCCCTGAATTTATTTGGAATTTATATTTTTACATTCTAAAACATTCATGTGATATATAATAGATGAATTATTTTGAAATAATGTCAGTGAATTATTTATATACATGTAAATTTGTAATATTATGATAAAAATAAAATGAGTATTCAATGGTAAAAATAAGGAGAAACCTATCAAGAAAGCTAAAATACATTTCTTTTCAACTTCTCCCAAAATATTTTCAACATTTGAGTCAATCAATAATAAAATAACAAGGAGCAACATCATTGTTGGGGAAAACAGATCACTAACAATCTTTGATTACCACATAGATAAGACAAAGAAATCAAAGAGCACAATTTTTAAAAAAATTATCTGTCATGATATGTAATTGTTTTAATAAAAATGCAATGTACTATATCAGTGATTCTTCCCCCCACCCACTCATAAAAATACTTATTTTATTACAAAATAATCTGTAAAACAGCATTATCTGTTATGGCTATTTCATAAATGAACAGGTCTTCACATTTCTTGAACCTATGGAAAATATATTTTTAAATATATATAATCATTGCAGCTATTTTTAAACATAAAAACAATTGTTTCTATTAGAGCAGAACCTGGGAGAAAGGTTAAGATTGGGCAAGAAAAGAAGCAGGGGTCACTTTAATATCTTTAATGTACTCATTTCCTAAAAAAAATTGATGAGACTTACCTTGCTCTTGTATTTCTGATCTCCTAGTTTTAATTGGACAAATATCTCTGTTATACTTCCTCCAGAGATATTCTTCCCTTCCAACAAAGTAATACTAATAATTCCATTCCAGAGTTGGTTCTTCTTCAAGGATTCTGAAAGTCGCAGGTTACGTATCAAAGAGGACTAAAAAGAAAAGAAAAATATATGAATTTCTCTTGATAACTCAATAAATCTGATTTCAGAATTTGACTGTAAAACTGTTGCCTCATGTAAACATATTATCAGCAAGTAACAGAATTTTGAAGTTATCATTTTCTATAATGCATTCTAATGGTGAGAGGCATTGTATCATAGTGAAAAAAAAGCTAACCACCAAACTAAGAACACCTGGGTTCAGACCTACTGGTGGACTGTTAAATGTTTAACAACTGACACAACTAAGAAAAATAAAAGAAGATTTGATATAGTTTTAAATTTAATCTGTACCATTAATATTTTATTCATCATGTTCTCTGTGTGTTTATGTGGACAATCAACAATACAAATAAATTAAGTCGGATTTGTAATATTTGCTGATTTCTGACCTGCAAATAAATGCTCACACTAAAAACTGAACAATCAATTCTTAAGAGCTGGAACCAACTAGCACAACCTTAGTTCAAGCTCATCTCTGACTAACAGTGTCATCTATGACAAGTCATTTTATATCTAAATCTTTTAGGCAACTTTCTAAGACTATGAATTGCAGAGAATGTGACTTCACTTATGCACTGGTGAAGAGTTCTCTTACTTGAGAGTTCCTTGTTTCAACAAACAGCGATGGAACATCCATCCTTAACCATTTTAGTGGCCAGAAATCAAACATTAGTTTACCTGGTTTTGCATTAGTTCTGATCATTTACCAGAGCGGCTAACCCTTGCCTTTAATTATTTTAGTAGTAAGAAGAGAGGAAAGGAATAATTGTGAAGAGTGGAATAAATATTAAGCAAAGCTTATCAAAAACCTTCAGGTAGTTTGAGATATTGGCTTTGAATTTTGCTTTTACATTTGAGTTTGTCACTTAAGCTCAAGTTCCTTTGGCTGCCACTAAAATATTCATCTCGTAACAATGAGTACTTAGTGGCAGCTAGAGCTAGAACAATGCCTGAAATCAGTAAATGATGACACTTTTTTTTTTTTTTTTGAGAATAGATCTTTCTTATCCCACCCAGCGTAAAAATCCAGCACTTGCTCTTAGTCAGTCTTTGGTCCTCTAACCCCTGAAGACTCACTCACCAGAATGGTACCACACATTCATTCTTTCCATCTAGCTGTCTATTGATCTATCTATACCTATATATATATATATATATATATATATATATATATATACATAAACACATACATATGTGTGTGTTTATGTATAATTGACTTTAGTACTGTCATAGCTCAGAACTCTCAAACTCAAGTGGTCTAACATCCTCAGCATCCCCAATAGCATGGACTAAAAGCATATGCCACCTGTCAGTGGTCATAATGACAAATAATACAGTATGAAAGAATGGCAATAGGTACTAGGAATAATTAAAATACACAAAAATGTTTGTATTATTAGATTACATGGAGATATCTGAATGATATTTATTTTAAAATTTAAAAAATAAAATCCTAGATTCACTAGAGAATTTATATCTTTTGCTTTTCTTTTTTGAAGGGAGGGGGAAAAAGTAGAAAAATTTAAATGGCATCAAGGATCCAAGTTAATGGATGAATTCTTAACTTAGCCTGTTCATTCTTGTCTTCTGTGCAATATATCTTCTGGAATCATTTAGACAAAGATTCACTCAGACACCAGTTAGTCACAATTTACCAGAACAAATGGTATGTCAGCACCATATTAATTATCTAGTGGCTTACCTCATCCAATTCAAGTCACTTTCCTATCCTTAATTAGATGAAGTAACAATGCAAACATAGAATGTTTGGTCTATTGTTTTATGACAACCTTAAAAACAAAACACTACAGAAAAATTGCATGAATATTTCTTTCCTTCTCTCAATATGCTTAAAGGCTATAGTTTGAAGGCTGTTGAAAAGAAAGATAAATACATCTGCTATAAGAAAATGAGTAATTCCTTTAAAGTCTGAAATTCAGAATTAGGTTGTGACACATTCAGTAATAAAGGTTTATAAGACACATAAACACAAATGTCTTTACACTTCCTACCACTTACTTATTAAGGCAAATGCAAGCTAGCGTGTTCTATATATATGTTAATATACTTCCCTTTAAATCATTATTTGGCTTATTAGAGACACAGACTGAAACCTCCTACCTTTAAAAAGAAAATGAGATTTTGATTCATAAATCCAGCTGCATTTTTTTTTAAAGTTTGACTCGCAGGCCAAAAAGCTAAAGCATGACTGTTCCCATGGACATACTTCAAAGTCCCGGCAGATATATTCCTCCCTAAACACTGCAACTATTTCAAAATCCTTTTTATAAAAAAGGGAGTAATGTCCACAAGGGATCAAAGGGCATCCTACAGTCTGGCAATTGCCTAAGAAAAATGGCACTACTTCCATGAAATATGCCCTAAAATAATTTTGCGGCTTGGTATGTCCTAATTTCAAATTGGATGTTTATCTTGGAAAGGCTTCTATCTAACTTGTCCATAAAACAGCTCCACTTAGCTCTATGAGCCCTGTGAAAATGGAATCCAAAGCTGGTTATTAAAGGGGCCTAGAGATTGCTTCCATATGGCAGAACAGCATGGGAGTGGAGGGCTAAGGCCTACAGCAGGCGCTGCTTGGCTTGAGCTCCCGATCTATCCATGGACACTCGTTGCATTACACCATAACATCTGGATTATTGCTTGTAATGTCCCTGGGAAATATCCACTTCCCATCAAAGCCTTTATCTATCTCAGTCGTACTTTGAACATTTTAGTATTTAACACAGTCATGTTTGATGTGATGTACTTGCTGCAACCAGTCCAATTTTTTTTCTTGTTCTTTTTTCCTTCTTTTTTTTTTTTTTCCCTCCCAAAGACAGGGTGGGAGAGGACATATTTATTGCATGGTTCACAAATTGAAAAGAGACTTGCATTTTTTCCATTCAGCTATATTTTTCTCCAAAATATTTATTAAAAACTATCAAGATAGTTCTCTTCAAAAAAGTTTCACTTTGTCAATCCTTTATTCTTTAGGTGTATATATATGTATACGTACAGGATTCTTAATAACTTCCATATTTACTTTGTACAGCTGAGGGTTAGAGGGTTTTATCTATCTTCTAAGGGCAATAAGTCTTTCTTTGAGGTTGGCGAGACCTGAACCATTGTGTGTGCTGCTCTGCCGATCTATGCTCTCAGAGCACTATAGTGCTAACCTCTAACACTCCTTTTCTCCCAGTAATAAATCATCTCATCTCTTCTAATTCACTTGGCGGTACAACTAAAAGTCTTGAGTCTCTGCCTTAGCCTATGTGCAGAATTAGCCATCCTAACAGAGTTGGAATGTAAAGAAAGGGAAGTGAGCTATCAAAAGGTCCATCTGAATTGTGTCAAAACTTCAGTTCTGACCTAAATATCCTAACTTACTTTACAAAAGTGCTTCAGTTTATATGGATTCATTTTTTTTCTCCACCATGAGCTTATCAAAATCATGTATTAATTTATTTTGTCTCTCTCCTAATCCCTTCATATTAAACTGCACTTTATGTTAACTTGGGCTATGGGACTTTATATAAATGGAGAAATCTAGGAGGATCATAAAAACTATCAGTATATAAAAAAAGGTCTACACTTAAAATTTTTATGTAAAATAAAAATAAACATACATTGGCCTAGTTATTAAGGCAACTCTTTATTTTTAGAATTATTTGATACAGTGTTTTGTCTTTTCCAAGTAAAAACACTCATGTTTTTCTAATTTACTTGCAATACAAATAGAAATAGATATATTTGATGTTTTTAAGAAGGTACTGCCACACTTCAGTATTTATAAGAGACCAACATGGCAGAATGGACAGGAAATTCTGGACTAGTACTCAGGAAATCTAAGTTATATTTCCACATTTATCACTAAGGGCTTGTGACTTTGGGAACAATTTTCCTTTTTTTGAATATAAAAGTTAAATTCTAAATTTGCATATAATTTTTTAAAATTTCTGATTCTGTTATAAAGTAAAAGAGAATCTTTTGAAAGATGTTCATGTGGAAATAAATCATGTTTTAAAACTTTAGAACAAAAAAGTATAATAGTGAAGATATTACTATTGCTAATGTATAAAATGGGATGAAGTTGAAACTATAGTATTAGTCATTGGTGTTGTTGAAGGGTTGCAGAAGAAGAGAACATTAGAGAGGCAGTAAAATTTAACAGAAACACATTCCTGCTATATCTGAGACACGTCATGATCTCTCTAAGTCTTAGATTTGTCAGTTATGAAGTGGAAATGTTCATTTCTTCTCTCCTTATTTCACAGGGTTCTAAAAATTAAAAGATATAATGAATGTGAAAGTGAAAAGCAAAATGCCACATTAACGGAAATTTATAATTATTGTCATCATCACTATATAATTTTCTAGTGTCTCATGCATGGAATAGGGTTCTCAACATCTATGCCAGGTTAGGTGCTAGCAAGTTAAATACGCTTCTAATATACTGTAAAATTATATATCTGTTGTCCAAAGGTTGCACTTGCCAATTCATAAAGGCATATCATGAAGATGGCTACTGGATAATGAAGTTTTAGATGACAAGAACCTCATAGATTATGTATAAAGTCACAGAGGGGTTGTAAGGTGTACTGGTGAAATGATTACCCATAGTAAAGATAGCACACACCTTGATTTATGCTATTACTATTAATTAACAGCACATTAAGTATCAGAACCAGTTTCTTAGAACCCAAGTCTCTGTCTAGTATTTTTCTTTAATATCAAACTGTCTTTAAAAGCTAGTTGATAACAAACTGGATTAGGAAGCATTCCAATAGAGTGACAATACTATCCAAGCTAATTTACACATTTAATGCTATGCTAGTTAAATTACCAAGGGGATATTTTACAAATTTATATGACAAAATTCATTAGGAGGAATAATAAAAGGTTTAAATATGAGTGGAAACAATGAAAACATAGCAATAAAGGAAGGATAGCACTTATAGATTTCAAATTATATTATAAAGCAGCCTTCATAATAATTGCTAATTGTTAAAATACAAAAAGTACATTCTCTAGTAACTGTTACTAGAGAAGAAAGAATCAAAAATATCTGAAGTCACTTATAGCCAAATATAAATTTCTTTGGAAATTTGTCAAGAATTTCTTGAAAACCCTGTACATAGTCTGGCAGTAATTAGGTTTAGACCAATAGCTTGTACTATATACTACAATAAATTCTGGATAAGGTGATCTCAATATTAAAAGCTATATTATTTAAAAACACAGAAGAGAATCAAGTGAGGTATCATTAATAGTTCTATCTAGATTACAAATTCCTAACCAAACAAAAGATAGAGATAATTACATGAGACTAAATCAAGAATTTCAATGAGTGAAAGTAAAAGGTTGGAGCAAATGAATATAATGGTATTATGCTGTAAGAACCAATTAATTATGAATACACTGAAGCAAAGGAAGCCTTATATAAACTAATGTAAACTGAAGTAACAGGACAAAGATTACATATAAAGACTATAATATAAAAGGAAAAAATTAAGAGCAAAAAGATCAAAACTAAAAGCTTCAAAATTATAACATCCCAACTTGACCCCAAAGAAGAGATATGATAAAGCATTTCCTCCCACAACTTTACAGAGAAAGAATAATATGGGTGTTGTGAACTTCAAAAATATAAGACTTCTTGGATATAATAGTTTTTTTTTTAATTTTTCTTTTTCTCTTTCTCTTTGATATAAAGTATGCTTTTGGGGATTTGGGAGTGAGAACAATGTTTCTAATTTTTCTTTCTAATGTTTCTAATGGAAACATTAGAAAATTTAGATAATGTAAAAATAAAGTATACTAATAAAATTAATTTGAAAAATAATATCAATAAAAATATATTTCTTAAAAATTATAGGTTGGAGAAAGTCATATGGTTTTAGAAATATATATAATGACATATGTTATTATGTATTGAAATATGTAAAAGAGTAGAGAAAGTCCAAGGCAAGGCTGCAATAGGAAGGCACAGATCCTATTTCAGCAATTTCAGAAATCATGGACTGGAAATTGAGGTCACTTTGCCCTCTCCACTCACACACTTACCACCTAACTTCTGGATTGTCATTATTATCTTCCCTTAAATTGTTGCAAAGACTTTTTAATTGGTCTCCCAATCTCATCTCTCTCTTTTCTAGTTCATCCTACATGCTACTGCCAAAGTGATTTTCCTTCTGCTCAGATGTAACTTTACTACTCAATCAACTGGAGACTTCCTATAGCCCCCAAGATAAAATATACATTTCCAGGTTTAGATTTTAGAGCCCAAAACAGCATGGCCCAAACCTATCTATTCAGCCTCACTGGATATGACTACCTCCTAAACCTCTGCATTCTTCAATCAGGCCAAATTAGCCTTCTCTCAGCTCCTCAGATATCACACTCTATCTCTCAACTCCAAACTTTTTAAACAGTTATCTCACATGACTGGAATGTGTTCCCTCCTTAATTCTACCTCTAGAGTATACCCTTTCTTCCTTTAAGATTAAGCTCAAGCACCATCTGTATGAAGCCTTTAGTGGTACTCTCATCTGCTAGTTGAAAGGATTAAATTAAGTATCAAATACCATGTATTTAAATACTTAGTATAGTTTGTATTATTCACTTTATTCTTATATATGCCCATGTTGGCTCTCACATATAATATAAGTTCATGAAATTTCTATTTATTTATGTCCCCAGG
The DNA here is from genome assembly GCF_048593235.1 of Sminthopsis crassicaudata. Classification (NCBI taxonomy): domain Eukaryota; kingdom Metazoa; phylum Chordata; class Mammalia; order Dasyuromorphia; family Dasyuridae; genus Sminthopsis; species Sminthopsis crassicaudata. Next base: position 559,284,647 of record NC_133618.1, read on the forward strand.
GCCTAGCCCATAGGTACTTAAAAAATACATAATTGAGTGTTTGATCCATACTAACACCAACATTAGAATTGGTCCTAGAGCTCTCTGAAGCCAATTTTTTTGGAGAGGGTATATGTTGATGGAAAGGAAATAATTTTTAAAATATTCTAATTCAATTCTGATGTGCAAAAAATTTCTCCTAATAAACAACTAGGTAACCAAAGACAGTAAAAAAGTAGAGCTCTTGCAATATCTAAGGAATAATGTGAATATTAACCTAAAGATGATTCTTATAATGATCCCTAATATGAAAGAGTTAAGAACATTAAGTTTATAAAATGCTTCCTCAAAATATCCCTTGTCCTGATTTTCATCATGTGAAACTACTGTACCCTGTCAACAGCTTTTATGGAATGACATGAGGATATCCATGCTTCCATGGAACAGACCTCCAAGAGATAACACTAAACAGCTTCTTTAAGTTGGAGGAAGCAGATTTTGTAAGCATAAATTCTTCTGGTTCCCATGTCCTATGTGGGAAATTTAGTTTTATTTTTCCCCTTAAGTGATTTTGTCATGATTTATGTGCAGTTCTATGATTAAATTTTAAGTGAAGTCTAAGTAAAATACTTTGGTCATACAAACATACTCACATTAGTCATTGCTAAGTTTTTTTTCTTTCAAAAAGGAAAAAAATAACATGTTCTACTTTGTACAGGATATATTATATCTTGCTTATTTCACAGTTCTTGGTCAAAGGAAAGTGAAATGCTTAGTTACTACAAAATAACTGAAGTATGCAATCAGCTAAGAAAAAGTGATTTGGCTCTCATTTTATAATATTGAACTAGGGTTCAGAATTGTGTAAATGATGGTATACTTTTATCTATTTTAATCAATTAACAAGCACTTATTAAGAGGCTAGTATGTGCCAGGCACTGAGAATACAAAGACAAATATCAAATAGTCCCTGCCTTCAAAGAATTCACATTTTATCACTGGAGACATGTATTTGTATATAAATGCATAAAAATTCTGAAAGTAGTAAACAAATACAACGTAATTTGGGGGACAAGTGAGGGAATCATAAAAAGCTCCATGTAGAAGATATCACTTGATATTAATATCAAAAAGAAACTAGGGATTTTTAAAAAGTGGAGATAAGAATGTAACGCAATATAAGAAAGGAGTAAAGTCTGTGCAAAACATAAATATTAAAGATGGAATATCATGTTTGAGGAACAGCAAGGGAGACAGTTTGACTAGAATATATAATAAACTTGAAAAAGCAGATGCAACCACATTGTGGTCAAGGGCTTTAGAGAACAAAGCTTATATTTGATCCTAGTGGTAACATATAGATATTGAACCTTAATGAGTCCATGTTTTCCCTTTAGAAATATATGTCCATGGCAAGTGTTTGGAGGATGGACTAATAAGGGCTGAGGCTTGAGACTAGCAGAACAATTAAGAGGAGAATTTTTATACCATAAACTTGCATAAAAATTCAGAGAACACTGTCCTCCCTGTCTCAATTTTTTGCTTTGCTCAGGACTACTTTGTGATTACTCAATGATCAACTATGACTCTCTAAAAAGCTAATGAAATCCTGTACCAAGCAATGTCCTCAAACTTAAAAGCTCATCTTTGCTTTAGTTATTATATTTCACTAGTAGCATATTTTTAATCTAAATTTTCCAAATTTCCAGATGTAGAATCTTGGTAAACCATCACTATGAAATCATATTATATATTAATCAGTGTATCAAAGGGAGGCAAGAAAATGGAGCTAACAGAGTCAGGCATAATATGAGGTAAACAAGGCAATGCTACCTTTTAAAGAGATCTTAGAAATCACTTGACCTAACCATATAATTCTCTAGAGGAAGTAAAAATCCAGAGTATGAATTAAAGTGTGTAAAAACCTTTATTCAGCATCATATGTAAAAGGCTGTAGATATAAATAGAAAAAAAAAAGATAATTTCTATTTTCAATAAGCCCACATTCTAATAAAGGGAAAAATAATATAGGGAATTTCACCTGTAAGTCAGATATAAAGGAACCATGGTCCATGGTAATATCTCTTCTTTACATGATTTCCTTTAATAAAAACATACCTGTGTCTGATGTTGAATTATTTGGCAGTGTCAAAGGCTTTGGGAATGAGAATTGTTTGATTCCTTGATAGCACCTGCAGAGAATACTACCAGGTCTTGTTTTTGTGCTCCTGTCCTGTCCTGTCCTCTCCTCACATCTCTTTTCTCCACCCCTTTCTTCTATGCTTCTCTCTTCTCCTGCTTAGACTAAATCTCCTTATCTTACTAGATTGGAAGTATAATAATGTTCCTCATTGACCTGATGCTATCTTCACAGAAGCTTTGACCTCCTCCACTTCAGTCTTAAGCAGATTTGTCTCTCCTTTTAGGGAGTTTGCTGGATCAGGACTCCTAAACTCAATCAATCCAGTGCCCTTAATCTCCCAGTAGCAGGCATTATAAAAATATAGTTGCTTCCCTACATTAAGGCTGACAGGGCTGGACTGGAAACATATTAGTGGTCTGTAGTATACTAGTATTCCTGAAACCTTCATCTATAAAATACAGATGGGCTATTATGGAGATCAAATAAAATGAGAAGTATATAGCACTTTGCAAACCTTAATGCATGATATACATTTAATTATTATTAATAGTAATAGTTTATTAGCAGTAATTGTAGCAACAGTTAATAGAAGTAGCAGCAACAGCAGAAGAAGCAGGAGTAATAGGAGGAAGAGGAGTATGAGTAAGAATAGGAGGAGGAATAAGAGAAAGAGCAGGAGGAACAACAGCAGCAGCAATAACAAATAGTAGTAGCAGCAGCAGAAGCGGAAGTACTTGTAGTAGTAGTAGTAGCAGTAGCAGTAGTAGTAGCAGTAGTAGTAGTAGTAGTAATAGTAGTAGTAGTAGTTAGTAGTACTATTAATGATAGTAGTAGTAGCAGCAGCAGCAGTAGCAGCAACAAATAGTAGCAGTCATAAGTAGAAGTAGCAGCAGAAGCAGTGGTAATAGTAGTTAATAGTACTATTAGCAGTAGTTAGTAGTAATAGTAGTAGTAGTAGTAGTAGTAGTAGTAGTAGTAGTAGTAGTAGTAGTTAGTAGTACTACTACTAGTAGTTGGTAGTAGTAGTAGGGGCAGCAGCAGCAGTAGCAGCAGAAGCAGAAGTAGCAGTAGTAGTAGTTAGTAGTACTACTAGCAGTAGTTAGTAGTAGTAGCAGCAGCAGTAGCGACAACAAATAGTAATAGTAGCAGCCATAAGTAGAAGTAGCAGCAGAAGCAAAAGTAGCAATAGCAGTAGTAGTTAGTAATGGTAGTAGAAGAAACAGCAGCAGCAATAGTAGTAATAGCAACAGCAGCAGCAGTAGTTCTATTAATATAGTAATACAGTGGTAGTAATACCAAGAGAATAGTATTAATAGCAATAGTAGTTAACAGTAATTGTAGTAGCATAAGAATAATCTAAAATAGTAACAATTCAGACCAGTGAGGAGACTATCCCCATTAGTGCTGCCACCAATTCATTACTATATCAAACACTGAAATAGGGAAGCCCAACCTTTTACAAATAAAATCAATCAAGCACTACTAACCTATTTTGCCAGGTCTAATTGAAGCTCTATATTAGAACAGTATCATCTTCATGGTCTGCAAAAATTATAGTAGTAATGGGCTTTGGATAGCAGTACAAAAGGGATGAAGGGATACGAGGAGGCTTCTTTAAGTCTCTGAATTCCTGGTTGCTGGACAAATGAACAAAACCAGACAAAAAACCTGAGGCAGAAAGAAGCTGTACCTTCTCCTAGTTCTAAAATAGATAATGAAGCTAACCAGTTCTACTGAGGGTATTTTACCAGCTCCAGCTGCTAAACCACCTAGCTGCTACTTGTATTGCTGCTGCTGCTGCTACATTTACAAATTTACTTCTATAAAACTATCAATACAATTCCATTACTTCAGGGTATGAAAAAAATATTTTTAAGAGAGTAAAATATGATTTTGAATGGGAAATGGAATTAGATTGAGAACATGTGTGACTGAAGTGCAAATGGAAAAGGAAGAGGAAATATATTCTCTCCCTGCCTCTTATAATCTGTCTCTGAGACATACAAAAATATGTTAGAATTTTCACAAGCAATACATGCAATCATATACAAATCGATTTCATTTAAATTTAGGGATTCCTGCTCAATAAGTAAATAGAATTTGTGAATGAACACTCTCTGAATATACTTGGGGAAGGCTTAATTTTTCCTTTTATTAACAATACAATAACAATAACAATATATATAACAACATAGGCTAATGTGATATAGTACAGAAATGTCAAATTCTCCACAGCAAAACACTGCATACAGCTTGAACTAGATGAGAATATAACTGAGGAATGTTTAACAATATTAATAAAAATAAAATATGGCACAGATAATGTTTGTAGTTTTAAGTCAACATATGTCTACAGGAGTTTTGATTGTATTTTAATTTTGATCCCATGGTTGGTGAATATAGATAACAGACCTTAAAGACAGGACAACTCGGTTATTCAAGCACTACTTTGGACATATACCAGCTATATGATCTTGGGCAAGAAAGCTCTCAGTGTTCCCAAGAAACTCTTTAAGATAAAGGAGTTACTCTATATCAATAGAAGGATTTCCTCACCAAGGACTCTCTACACAGATAAAAACAGATTGAATCTAAAAAGTAACCAATCCACAAAAAACCAAAAATCCAAGTCTGAATGCACCACTAATTCTTCCTTTTCCTACGTAATCAAAGTGTTGCATAATTTAACATGTAAACAGCATTTCTCTCCACTTCTTTCTTCATTCTCTTTTTTTCCCTCCCTTTCTAATATAAGTAGCTATTCATATACAAAGAAAGCTGCCATATAGTTAAAAATGTTCAAAAAAATTTCAAGTCAAGAAAATGCTCAAACCCATATTAAGTCACTTGTCCTGAAAATTATGAAGTCTACAAAATATATCAGCAGGTGGGGAGATTGCAGCACTGCATTGTACTCTGAATGCAACTTGTGTATGGTCCAAAGGGGAGAAAGGGAGAAAGGCCTGAGAAGGAGAGAAAGAAAGGCAGGAAAATAACTTAAATCTCTGTGACTAGGTCAAAGTCAAGACTGTAACCACTGTGATTTGCAAAAAGAATTCCAGTCTCACTCATTAGGCAAGCAAACCAGCTAGTGGAGGCAGCTGCCCTCGGGAATGGGAGAAGAAAAAGGCATGTAAGCTGACAGGAGATTGCTGCTGAGATGGCACTGGACCCTGTAGCATCTGAGTTTGCCAATGCCAAAGGGCATTTGTAGAAAAATCAAATACACTGAGGCAGATAAACAAATAAAATTAAAGCAGGATAAGAAGTGTGGGAGGGAATGGGACTGTGTCTCATGATAAGTTAATTCTCAGGATTCTGAAGTAACCTTTTAGCCAATTTATTCAATCAGTTCATTCTGACTGAATACATGGCAACAGAGCCGGGAGAGCTGGCAACTCTGTCACTCAAATTGTTGGTAGAGTATCCTGCAGGTCGAAGTAAGAGTTTCCTCAAGCAAAACAAATTGTTTATTTATCTAGCCATGTCACAGAGCTACTGCCTGCCTAGATACTGGTGACTAAGACCATCATCTCAGGGAGAGAAAATAAAGTGCAAGGAAAGCATCAATGGTGGATTCTTACCAAGCTGCTTATATGGGTATCAATGTTGGAAATAACAGGAGGGAATCACAAGCCAAGGTCCTTATACTGACTTTCATACAGCAAAACAGTCCTCCCCATGGACTAGAATTAGAATGCTAGATACCATTCAGTTGGCTGATTAGAAGACAAGCCAAGTGAGTATAGTGAAAACTCTGGGCCCACTTAGCACCATTAAAAACTGGTATCTCAATATATGATTTCAGAGTAAAGCAAAAGAATCCTTTTTGTTCTCCTTGGAGAGCAGCTCATTACATTTTAGATATTCCTCTTCCGGTCTCAGGTCTTATATATAAAAGCTTAAGGAAAATAGGACTAAAAATGGTCCTTTTATAATATCCAGAAGCAGCATGGTATGGTCAAAAGATTGCTGGAGTTAGTTAGGAGGAACCTGAGGCACTCATTAAATGATAATAGAGATGCCAGTAAGCCTCTGCACCTTGGTTTCCCTAGCACAAAACTGGGATAATAATGGTAGACATAGTTGCTGTAAGGAGTGGTTGAGAAAATTAAATGAGATTATGTAATTATGATATTTTTCAAACTTTAAGACATAGCAGGTACAATTATCAACTATTGTCTATGATAAATAACAAATATACGATAGAAATGGAATTTGGGAAACTAAGTTTATTTGTATTGAAGATTACATATGGCTACACATATGCACACATACACATATATGCACATATATACACTATCATATAGATATCCTATCTTCCATTATAACTAATTTTCAGTGAAAGGGAGAATTTATCTTGCCATTTTTAAAAAAAGATATCAAAATCAGAGCAGAGTTCAGATTAAATCCTAAATCTATTATAACATTCATATACATTGTTTTCAAATCTAAAATAAAATGTCAAGAAAAGAATATGAAAGAAAGCCCACAAAGGCACAATACTTTGGAACTTTCTGTTTGATGGGTTAAGATGATGCCGTTTGACTTATGATTTTGGATACAATTATGGATATAAAGAAAAAAATTACTAAATAAAATGGAGATGAACATGTCAACATTTTCACAAATATCTTGAACCACTAAATTTTTGGATCCTCTTTAATAATGGTTAAGTCTGTTCTCTAGGGAATTTTATACAATGCATTTTTTTTGGAATATTACAGAAGAACACAATTCAAGATTTAATGTTGGAGAATATAAAAAAACCAAAATCAACAAAAATTAGTTGGCATATCTATGTCTAAATTAACTTTTGTTGGTGTTTAAGCAATCACTATGGATTTTTCATATTCTTATATTTTAAAATGTAAATAATTTCTCATTTCCCCATGTCAAATAAGCAATAAACCCAATCACTGACTATTTAGTATATTTGTTATATAAATGTGTATGTGTGTGTATAAATATATATATACACATGTACATATATATATATGTACATATATATATATACTGTTTGAATATATATTTATATTTAAATGTATATTCTACAGTAATTCAGTTACTATCTGGCATATTATATAATAAGAATTCCCTAGGTGCTCTGAGATTTTTAAACCTTTTTTAACAGTAGGAGAATTGGGAATGTTACCACAAGCTTTGCAAATACAGATAATACTGCTCTCCAGGATCCATGTTTCCTTCATATATTTGATATCTTTATCCAGGCAGTCAACATTTTTTTTACCCCACTCTACTTCTTTGACCATTCTTCCATAACCTTTCCTGTCCTCCCTAGACTCCAATATTCCCCAAGCTCACAATTTTTCTTTCTAGCCTTTATGTTCTTCCACAAACTGCCAGTACTGTTGCACAGACCAGAGTTCCCTAACTAAAGATGGTTATTGATGTGCAGTACTAGTTTTTTAGTGCAGTAGCAGAATCAATAAACTAGAAAATACTGCTTTGTCAGGTTTCACCAAAGCATTCTGGGAAATTCTTTACTGTTTCAGATGGCTACAAGAAACTCTTCTTAATGTGTGAGAGCTTGAACTGGGCCTTCTTTGGTGAGAACTGATGCTCTTCTACCCTCTAGTGACTATAACAGAATAAAGCAAAAGTTTAGGGATTTTTTTTTTTGAGAATGAATCATGACATTTCCCCTAATCTAATAATATTATTTGGCAACTTTTAGTTTTGTTTTAAAAGATTCTAAGATGTTAACCAGAGCCATGGGAACCAAATGATTTGCCAGGATAACATAAATCCTTATCTTATGCTGTTTTTAAAGTATCTAAAAATGCAAAGATTATATACTATTTCAAGATAATAAAACAGACAGAACTTTGGCTCTTCAAAAAAACAAAAAAACAAAATTTGAAACAGTAAACTTTTTTTCTTGCAAATATCTAGTAACTGTCACATCAAAAATATTTCTCTATACATTTTAGGCACACACATATTCCACACATCTTAGTGCTGCAAAAAGTATAAAACATGTACATATGTATATGTATAAACATTCATACTTTTTTATAGCTTCAATAGTAAAGATGATGTAATTTGGATGTCTTATTTATAGCTGGAGAAACTGATACCCAAAGAGCTAATGCAACCAACTAATGAGAGGATAAGAATTATTGACTAAAGAAGCTTTACTGACTTCGAGTCTCTCAGTTTTACACTAAATCACATATGCAGACACAAAGGATACAACATATGACAATTTAACTGGCAAAACAGTTTTCAGATGAACTCAATCATTAGCCTTAAGTTTCACATTATTTAAATAAAAATTGCTTGCTGAATTGATTATTCATTTCTGCTTCCCCAGCCTCCACATCTTCCTGTTTTAATATTTGGCTATATGAGGTAAAATCATCCTAACTTTTTTTTTTAACTTACTTTGGAATTGAAAAGATTGTTTATAGTCCTCTGAGTTGCAAATGTTTATATAAAATTTGTAGCAAATAGGACTGAATAAATAAGAGAGGATTTCCAGCACTAGTTCAGAAAGTATACACAAGTGCACACATATACACAAACACACTCTCATAAACATATAATTCATGTATTTTTATGAAGATTTTTAGGTAATTGCTCTCAAAAGAAATACAATACAGATTTGTGGAAGGGACTCAATATAGGATTCCAAAAAATAGCACGCACTTTTCTCAATTAGCATTCTAATATGTTTCTATTATCATTAAATTTAATTTAAAACAAATTAAAACACAAATAAATTTAAAACTAATTTTTAAACATTTTAAACTAAGTTTAACATCCACTATTTATAAGAAAATGACATGTATCCAGAGTAAAGAAAACATTATTACTGAAAAAAATAGCTAATTGAAGCATATGTATGTATGTGTGTATGTGCTATCTTGTTTTCAGGTTTAGTGGTGAAATACTTTGGTTATTTGTTGAGTAAATATATCCAGAAAGGTTCATTATTTCTCATTTATCAGAAAAAATATATCAGAAAAATATGTATAATATGAAACATTGAATTAATTTTATCTAAGGCATGAAACATTATCTAAAAAAATTTACTAAGCAATTTAAGAGGGAAAAAAAAGCAAAATTACCTTACTTGCACTTAACCTCTTGCGATTTGACCATCTCTAAGGATTGTTGAATAGGATCCCCCCAAATGCACATAAATAAATGAAGAGAAGGGAAAAAAGAACTGTTAGTAACAATAAAATGGATTATAATTACAATAGTTTGTTGTAATTTCATAAGATTTAAAGGGAATGATTTTGATGCCAAGGTGAGCTTTACTTTAAGAAGGAAAATGTTTAATAAAGAAATTTTAATGAAATAATTTTCTGATAGTTTCCAATAAGAGATAAGGTGAGGAAGTTGAAAACAGTAGTTTTTAATAATATATTAACTATGGCTGAAATTCAACTGAAAAAAATTCACATAAAAGCAATTATACCTTTTTACCAAGCTGAAAAAATATCACAAAGACAAAGCATCTCCAGTTACTATTCAAATTTCCAAAACAAATTCAGAAGCCAATACATGAAATCTTGGCTTCAGTGATTATCATTCCTCTTCAAAATAATTAAAACAATCAAATTTGTCTACTATTTAGAAATACAACTCTTAAAGGTCTCTTAAATAATATAATGTAACATTTGTTTGGAAAGAGTTTGGAAAAGAATCTTAAACACACACATGTGCATGTATGTGTATATAGATTATGTGAACATACACATACTATATAAACTCATATGAAGAATCTGGATCATTACTTAATGAATAAAAAAATATACTAATCTACTTAAGCATTGAAGAAAATAACATTTTTTTTTCAAACAGCAGGAAGCTTTATCATATACACTATTTTAACACTCATTTGTAATTCCCAAGTTGTTGAATATATTTCATAATTAAAATTCTCTTCCAATACTACTCTTTCATTATTGCTGTTGCTACAAAATAAAGTAAAGCTCCACTCTGATCAGTTAAACAACTAACTAGTTGCTAAAACTTGAATAAATGGTAGGGATTACATCTTAATTATGGATATAATCAAACTGAATATATTTAGTATTTTGTATACGATGGTAAGTTTATTGGGATGGGGAAGAATCTGGATAAATGATATATTTGTCTCTCCAATATATTTTTTCAACAAAATAGGAATGAGTTTATAAGTAACTTTTGGAGAAAGATGAAATGTTTCATAGAACAAAACCAGAAATATTATAGCACTATTTTTAGTCATATTCTTCATTAAAAGACTTATTTCCCCTGTTAAAATCTTAAGTTCAACAAATGACATTCAGTTACATGCACTGCAAAATGGATATAAAATTAAATTTTTGTTATATTATTTTTCAAACAATTAGATCATAAATTTTATAAATTTAATTTCTTTAAGTTCCCGAGAGCATTGATACCAGTTCTATAGCCATCAATGCAACCTTCCTCCTACAAAAAAAATGTTCTTGAATATGTTTATTCCAACTTAAATTCAGGTAAATTTTTCAAGGCATAAAAACCACTGATCATTTGTGATAATGTGGCATATGCCATATTTAGATACCTTCAAGTTGTTGCAGGAAAGTAGGAACAAATCAGGGAAATTTTGAGATTTCTTTCTTTCTTTCTTTTTCTTCCTTCCTTCCTTTCTTTGTCTTTCTTTTTCTCTGTTTCCTTTTCTTTCTCTTTTTCTTTCTTTTTTTCTTTCTTTTTCTTTATTTCCTTTTCTTTCTCTTTCTTTATATCTTCTTTCTTTTTCCTTTTCCTTGTGTCTTTCTTTCTCTTTTCCTTTTTTATTTCTCTCATTTCTTTCTTTCTCTTTTCCTTTTCTTTCTCTCTTTTCCTTTTCTCTTTCTCTTTCTTTCTTCTCTTTTCTTTCTATTTTCTTTCTTTCTCTTTTCCTTTTTTCTTTCTCTCTTTTTTCTCTCTTTTCTTTCTCTCTTCTTTCTTTCTCTTTTCCTTTTTTCTTTCTCTTTTTTCTCTTTTCTCTCTTCTTTCTCTTTTTTCTCTTTTCTTTCTCTCTTTTTTCTTTCTTTTTCTTTTCCTTTTTTCTTTCTCTTTTCCTTTCTTTCTTTTTTCTTTCTCTTTTCCTGTTTTCTTTCTTTTTTCTCTCTCTTCTTTCTTTCTCTTTTCCTTTTTTATTTTTTTCTCTCTTTTCTTTCTTTTTCTTTTCCTTTTTTCTTTCTCTTTTCCTTTTTCTCTCTTTTCTTTCCTCTTTCTTTCTCTATTTTTCTCTTTTCCTTCTTTCTCTTTTCCTTTTTTCTTTCTCTCTCTCTCTTTCTCTCTTTCTTTCTTTTCCTTTTTTCTTTCTGTCTTCTTTCTTTCTCTCTTCTTTCTATCTCTTTTCCTTTTTTCTTTCTCTTTTCCCTTTTCTCTCTTTTCTTTCCTTTCTCTATTTTTCTCTTTTCCTTTTTTCTTTCTCTCTCTCTTTTTCTCTCTCTCCCCTTTTTCTTTCTCTCTATCTAGCTCTCTATTTATCTATCTACATACCTAGAAACTTTACTGTAGTATTCTAGTCTTTAAATCAGAACATACTTCTTTGATATACTTTGATATTTCCAAACAAAAAATTGTTTTAAAACTATACCTGCCATTCACGATTGCAAATAATAAAGGTATAATATTATTATGTGCTTAAATGGTATTATAAATAAATTTAAATAAAATAAAAAGATTGGCATAGTCTACAATTCAAGTCTTAAATGGAACGTAGTCATTCTAAATTATTCCTTGATAATTTCAGAGATTAACTAAATTATTTAAATAACACACACACTTTTTTTTTCTTTTGCATTAGACCTATGTGACATTGCTAAAGGGAACTTCTTGTGAAAAATTTCCCTCTACCAATGCAGATTGCTACCTGTTCTATAACATAAGCCTTCAGAGAGTTGTTTTTGCATTGGAAATAAATTTTAAACAAAATGAGTGATTTTTTTTAAATAGAGCAATTCAATATTCACAAACTTCCTCATATATCCAATGATATTGAAAGTCTTAATATTTTCTTTTAAAAATCCATGAGTCATATAAAACCACAATATTTTGAGAGGGAAATGTTACAAATTAAATTTTTTTTCAGAGAATCTGAAACTGAAGTGCTGGTTTCATACAAACAACACATTTTATACACCTCATGAAGGTTTTGTAGTTAATTCTTCTCTGTAGCAACATTTTATGCCCTTTTATCAAGAAAATTGAGTCAGAAAAATTAAGTTTATCTAGGGGTGTTCAGGCAATTGATTTTTCATCAGATCATCCCAATCTTCTATAAACTTAAAAAAGCACTACTTCAGTTTCCAATTTAAAAAAAAAAAATGCTCAAGCAAGTTTTATATATATATATATATATATATATATATATATATATATATATATATATATATATATATATATATATATATATATAAAACAAGGGCTTGGTATTCTACTTATGACCTTGTCAATGATTCCATAAGAGATCTTGGGGAGATTACTTCACATTGATGAGACATTTTTCTTCTATCATTCTTATATAAAGAATTAGAAATTCCAGGATGTCATCTTTATTTTATACCACAAGGCAATGTGATTTTATTAGATAAATCAAAATCCCTTAGACAATTATAAAAAAAAGGATAATTAAAAGCAAAAATTATAAAAGGTAAATGAAGTAAAACTATAAAGTTCATTTCTATTATTATATTCCACCCAAAACCCATGCCTTTCCCCATCGTTGCTTCCTTTCCCATATGAAATTTTTTTTACCAACTGACAATTATCTAATTTAATAGTAGGCTACATATTGGCACAATTTCACAATTTATTTTGAAAATGAAAAACCAATAAATAAACCCATATTTTATCTTTTTTTTTTTTTTTTTACCTGTAAGGTGATGGCATTTTAAAAATTGCTTTATAAATTGAATCTCTTCTGGATATATTTTTATTAGAGTTTAATTCACTAAAAAGAGTTAAGATCTCTTCCCTGAATATAAAATAAGTTTAAAGAATTCATCCACATCATGCCTCATAAATAAATACTGTGATGAAATTATTGTTTGTTCATTACCTAGAATTTTTGACCTGGTAATAATTTATACATACTTTTATTTTCATTCTCTTATAGTAACTTCTAATATTTCAAAAATATGTTTTGAAGAAGATATGAATGGAAAACATGTTGGTTAAAATAAATTACAGTTCTATAAGTTTATATTTTTGCACTGTAACAATCATACAATGCAACATTTAAATCAAGGAAATTATTCTTCACAGCTGAGCACTTCATGGGTCATTTGGAACCTAGTATAAATTGTAAACAAAACTGTCAAAACATACTTAGAGTCATCATTCAGACTATCATTAACCTAACCCTAAAACCACAAGTTACATATGTTCTTTATAGCTTTTTTAAAAAATAATATGCACAGCCAAAATTGAGATACTTTCCCATTAGCGCTCCTCCTTCTAGGGAGAAATATATTATTTAGCTATTGGTAAATTAAATTGTTCTTCTACAATAATATATTTTATAATAATTTAAGAATATAAGTGGACTTTACATCAGGGATGGGTTCAAATCTGAATTCTAACACACACTAACTGTGTTTCACTGGATAAAGTATATGTGGCCTTCAGTGATTAAGGGAAGTGTCTAAGATTAAATTGCAGATAAAGGGCTGATCTTAATGCTAAAATGTATTGTTCACTATGAGATCCTCTATGCCAATAGAACATAAAAGTGTGTTTACAGATCTCAATATTTAATCTGATAGTGAAGTAATCAAAGAAGGAAGTAAACATTTATTTACACACACACACACACACACACACACACACACACACCTCTGTCACTTACATTTCTCTTGAAATCACCTTGTTTGACTACCAGGTTTAGGTTTAAAACAATAACCCCCATGTCCTCTTCTAAACTGTTTGGGTCTTCCAATTTTAAAATATGTTCAGTCGTTCTACAGGCAAACAATAATAAATAGCATTAGCATTTTCAGATACATTAAAGTATATGTTACATTATGAATTAGAAAATTATGGGAAAATTATTTTACTTCTGGTTTTGAACTATGCCACACTACCCAAAACCATCACCCAATTCACCCTAAAAGGGTAGGTATGGGAAGTGGGGAGAGAGTAGGAGAAGTATAGAGTTGGGAGAACTGAGCAAATCAATTGCTCAGCAATATCTCAATAACTAAGTAGTTATTTTTCTCATTTTTCCTACTAGTTATTTTGGTGAAAGTTTAGCTTTAATATATATGATTGCTCTTTGTAAATCATGTCACTTGGGTGATTCAAAATCCAATCCAAATTTTTATTAAATGGTATAATCTCATTTATCTGTCTTGTCACCAAAGATTTGAAAATTCAATTATATTTCTTTTGTATGGAATAAAGATACAAAAATTCTGTGAAAATGGGAACCACAGGTATGCTTTTGTAAGAATAGTCTCATTATCTCTTTCTATGTTCATCTTGTGAAAATCATTTTAGAAAAGATACAGTACCTATTAAGCTCAAGGTCACTAAGGACTACAAAGGCAGAACCCATAAAGTCAGATGTAGTTAGATCTCGATCATATACCTGAAAGGGAAGAAAATAAAAATCATCCATCCTTTTGTGGTTATCAAGCATATTTTTAAACTCTGCATATAATATGTATATATAAATTATATATAAATCTATAAGAGTCTATATAATTGATATTACACTATATAATTATATGCAAAGGGATATATGCTCACTATACTATATGCTTTTTAATATTATATTATTACATTATATTATGTAAAATGACATGTGTGTTTGTTTAAGATAAATTAACAGATTCCCAAGAAGAGGAAGAACTCACTTTACCTTAAGGATTTTGCCTTCCAACTTGGAAACATCAAAAGAAGCCCATATGAAGCCCAATACTTTTTTTATTTTTCAACTAGACTTTTTTCCACTTGGAACATATTTGTCAAATAAGCATAAGTTTGTTAAACACATTCTATAGCAAATCTTATCTGGTTATTATTTTAACACAGATGTTAAGAGTAGTTGTTGCTGATAACTGATACCTTAACATTCTGTTAAATATAAACATATTTCTAACAAGAAACCCTTCATTATTTATCATCACCACATCACAGGTAATAGCTTTCACATTCTGAAAGTTTAAATGCAGAGAAAATTATCTTAACTAAAGGTTTCTGTAGCCACTATCTCAAATAATCTGAGTGCAATGGATATCAGTTTACAGAATATGAAATTCTGTCCTGTATTTAAGTCTTAAAAGCACAGCACTTAAATATCAAGTATTCATTTTATCAAATTAATTTTGCCATTCATCCTCAATAGAGGAAATAAAAGGGGCAAGCAGTAGTAATGCTAAAATATCACATTCATAGATGGTTACCTTAACTCGCAGCTTTTGATCAAGGCTTTGTATTGGCAATATAACTATCTCATCCCAAACTGGGTTCAGGTTCTTGTATATGACTTTGCTTTTGTACAAGGTCTTGCCATTCAGCTTAAATTTCACATATGGATCACTTGTACCTTAAAAAGAAACCCAAAAAGTAATAGGAAGAAATAAAATATTTTTTAAAATCAAGGAATTACAAAACAAAGTCCTATGCCCCCTCAAGACTCAGCGCACACCCATAAAGTCTCAAGTTTTCCTATATATGTAGGGCCCCAGACCAAGAAAAAAGATGAGAAGTGTCAGGATAAATGAAATTCTTCTGCCCTTTCAGTGTGTAGAATCTGAATAGACTTCTCAGTTTTGTTCTGTGTTGTTTTCTTTACTTTCTTTCTTTTTTTTTTTTTTAATTCAAGAAAAAAAAAATTCACAGGCACCAAGTGACATGTCAGAAATCATGGGAAGAAGGCCGTACCTCCCAGGAACAGCAGGGTGTCAGGCAAAAGGGAAAGAAACCACTTTAAAGAGTGTGGCCAGATGGTTGACTCTACGGGACCTGCAGATTCTTTAAAAAAAATCTCTGAAGCCACTGAGATTCAAAAGATGGGACTAAACAACATTCACTGAAAAGGAGGGCGTAGAGATTAAATTGACAGTCAATATCTCTTTTTTGACTCTCTGCACCTGGAATAAAGCCCTAACATATTGTTCCACAAGGGCCAGCTGAACTCGAAACCAGTTACTCAGCTGGCCACAGACCTGACATCTCTGACCTGCAATGGCACCTACTGTGGTGCTTTTAAACTGAACCCCAAGGGGATTAAGAGAATCGCTTATTATAACAGCCTCTGAACCCAAATTACAATGAAGACATGAGGAATGGTCTAATACAAAAATGTTTGCAACATTCAAACCATCAAAAAAACAAACAAACAAACAAAAAAAAAAAACCTCCCACACTAACAGGCAAACTGTCGATGTTAGTATAGTATCATTAGCTATACATATGAAACAAACATGAGACTTCAAAGGCGTGTACCAAATCTAATTTTGGGGAAAATGTGAAGCAATAAGGTGAAAATAAAAGCGTCTCCCAATGCATTTTTAAAAATTAAATTTATTTTAAATTAATGCTTATATCAACTTAAACTTAGAAATGAATAGTATGTATGTGTATATAATAGAAATGAAAATTACTATTCAATAACTGCATATAAAATATAGAAAATGTTTATATTTCCAATATTTTATATTAGAATACAATATTTTAGACAGGCTAAAAAGACTTTGTTATAAAATGTTTATATCAACTTAAACTTAGAAATAAGAATAGTATGTATATGTGTGTATAATGAAGATGAAAATTAGCATTCAATAACTGCATACAGAAAATAAAGAAAATTTTTATATTTCTAGAAATCAGGTACAATATCATATACTGGCTAAAATGACTTTGTTATAAAATAAATACAAATTCTCTGCCACAAAATACATATAATCCTCAACTCCTAATCAATTTTTCAATTTCTCTCCAGCCACATTTATCTGCCTTTTTAGCTAAAATTATTTTGTATTATTAAAAAAGTGAAAATAGTTTCTAGCTATTCTGTTTAAGGAGGAAGCCTATGATACCAAAGGGACAGCAAAAAAAAAAAAAAATGAGAAAAAAAAAAAACAAAAGAAAACTTAAATAACCGAGGCTGTAGTTTAAGAGTATGGACCAAGATCACACTGGAAAAAAAAGTCATTTTGGGACAAAAAAAAAAAAATTAGCCAGTAATCTGCATATCTGTTCTTTTATTTTAGTTACTATGAAACACTGATGCTAGCCCTTTCTCTCACTTAGTTAAGGGAAGGATGGTAAAATGAATGTTTTCTAGTCATTCTGCGGACGGTAGGTAGTAAGCAATATTGTGTACCCCCTCCCCCTTTTACTGTACAACAGAGGGCCTCTGGTGAGTCAGACTTTAACAATCATTCTGATATATATATATAAAAAACAGTGGGAAAAAAACTATAATAAAAAGAAGCCTTTAATTAAATGAAATTGCCACTCTGGGATCAGGCCTTCATGCCTGTCAGCTTACTCTCAAAATAAACATCTCAAAACTAGGCCTCAGTGGTGTCACTTTCTCACAGGCAAGGCATACTGGGTAATCCCTAGGCATCTTGACAGCTACATAATGTTCAAACTGTTTCACGGGTGAATGGCGGCACTTGCGTGAAAGAAAATATTAATGTCTGGAATTAATAGAAAAAAGGATGATGGTTTACAAAGCCAAACAAGGAAAAAGAGTGTCAAGTTAGTACAGCGTTAATTGTTAGGGAAAATAATTGAGAAGGGGGATGGGGGTGGGGTTGGTGCATGTGGTAGTTTTCTATCTGAGCGTAAATGTCTTACTGTCAGGGAAGTAACATCTCAACTAGGCAGGCTCTGAAAAGGGGTCGGCTGCTCAATAATACACCTCCCCTATTATACAAATGATGAGATGACACCTAAATAGGACTTTGACCTTTTTGTTGGGAGCTCCATAAATAATATGGGGCTGTGGCAAAAAGAGGTAATATGGTGTATTGGAAGGAACAATGGATTAGGAGTCTAGCTACCACCATCAAGCTGTGTGGCTTTAGTTAAGCCCTAAACCTCTCCAGATTTCAATTTCTTCATTTACATGTTGAGAGACTGAATTAGATGAGAGCTCTGTTCTCAACGCTTTTCTGTGTTATGAATCTCTTTTGTAATCTGGTGAACTCTATGGACCCCTTCTCAAAATAAAATTTAGTTTTTTATATTTGTGTGGTAAGGAAGTGCTTAATTTCAGATGGAGGTAAGCAAAAACAAAGATTTAATTTTTTCCTCATTTCCCCTTTAATAATTTCTTTTCTTCCTGCCTTCTTCCCTCTATCTTCACCCCTTCCCTTCCTTCCTTCCTTCCTCCCTCTCTTCCTTTCTTCTGTCTTTCCTTCCTTCCTTTTCCTTCTTCCTTTCCTCCCTTTCTCTTTATTTTCTTCTTTTTAATGGGATCTATGATTTTTTAGAATAGAGAACTAACTCCCTTTATAAATACATATTGGAACTGCCTTGGTCATTGAGAAGTCAAGTTACTTACTCAGTATAGGTAAGGGGGAGAATTTAATCTCAAATCTTTCTAACTATGGGGTGAGCTATCTATAATCCAACATGTGTGACCTTTTTCTGTCTCAGCACAGTACATGCTTAATAAAAGTTTTTTTGATTTAATGACTAAAACCCATAATTCCATATACACAGAGAGAACTAAACAATCTAAAGAAGAATCCTATCTTGATATAGCACCAGTAATTTAAAAATTAGGATAGTTAGGTGGCACAGTGGATAGAAGAATGGGCTTAGAGTCAAGGAGAACTAACCTCAGACACTTAGTAGGTCTGTAATCCTGAGTAAGGCATTTAACTCTGCTTGCCTCTCATTCCTCAACTATTAAATGAGTTGAAGAAGGAAATTTAAAAATCCTACAGTGTCTGGCAAGAAAACCTCAAAAGGGGTCACAAAAGAATCAGACATGACTGAAATGACTAAACAACAACAGAAGATCAAAAATTGTAGATAAGCCCACATTTCCAGAGCACATTGTAAATTAGGAATAAAAAGTTGTATCTTAATAGCAGTTTTATCTAGTAATAGCTAGACGTTTGTTATCTCCTATATAGAAGTAGGCTGGTCGAACAAACATTTATCTAGGAGTCAGAAGACTTGGATTCAAGTTGTAGCTCTGACACTTACTATGTGATCTTAAATATCTATAGAGCTCAGTTTCATCAAGTGTAAAATGAAGCATGTTGACCTTGATGATCTCTCTAAAGTCCTTCCAATTCCAATTTTCTATAATGCTGTGAAATATATATGATGATAATCTATTTATATTGTCCTAGCATTGTAAATTTCTATGCAGCTTAAAATATGATTACTTCTATTTCTATATTTTTAAATTTTACAAAAATACTATTGTAAACACTTCTCAAAAAGATTTGCTATAAATTTAAATTAAAAATGATGAAAAAAATTGTGATATTTGACAAGAATATACTGAAAAGTAATAGAATTAGCATGATCTTGCTATAGTCATAATCTTGATAATTTTTCTGAAGATCTCAAACTATCTGGTGAGAATAGTTTTTATAAAGTAAACAGGTTTGTTTATAAGCCTGCAATTGTCCAGTGATTGTAAGAAAAATGTCAGACTCTGGTAGATACTTTATTTCTCAATGTAAAGACTTAATTGTCCTTATCTCAAAAGACTATTTAGGGGAGAAAATACAATTAACTTGCTGAATGAGTAGTGATGAAGAATATAAAATAAATTGAATTTATAATTTCTTTGAGATTCAACAATCATAAATTCTAGTGTTTTAACACATAATAAATATGACATCATTGACTCACATTCTCAAAAAGTTAATCTGAGGTAAAAAATTTTCAACCCTGACAGAAATTAAGAAATATGTTTATTACTTAAGGTGTATGCCAATCATTGGAGCAATTCTTCACAGAGAAAGGATTTTTGAAGGGGAAAATCTTAAATGAGAGTGTTTCTTCCTTTATTTATAATGATTTCTTAATGAACTTATTTTACCCCCCCCAGTTCCTTTCTGCAATAGGATTTACATACATTACATAATTTTGTTTTAAAAATCTATATGAGACTAATAATGGTGAAAAATAATTTATATAATGATAGCAACATCATAAAAAATAATAATAAACCATGTTTCTAGTTGTCCATGGACATCTCCTACTAAAGAGGTAAAATACTTATAATATAAAAGTAAGATCATACATTTTTAGTCAAGTCCAATGTGGAAATCTGATTTATTTAACTACCTCTATTTTATAAGATTTTGATTTTTTAATTGTTCAAAGGGAAAGGGGATATAAGGGTGAAGAAAATGATATTAATAGATAACAGTTTAAAATTTTTTATTGCTTTATATTAATCACATTTCTTTGAAAAGTCCAGCATTTGCCTTCTGAGCCAGAAATATATTTAGGGATAGTACATACTGAACTATTCACTATAATAGCAAGAGATTAAAATTCATAGTTGTACACAATTATCCTATACAAACTTTACTATTAAAAAAAAAAAAAAAAAACAGAAAATAGGAGTTTGGCCTTTCCCACACCCCTTGGGATAACAAAAGTACTTGAATATTTCTCTGTGGGCACATTTAGAAACTTAACTTCCTTAATGAAATAGACCTTTCCAGAAAAAAGTCTCTGAAGATTCTGAATTATTTTTGTATGGTTATCTGTGTACTAAAATTATTGTTGTTTGGGGCTTACTGAGCATAACAGCTAAACACCAAAAGGAGTCAGAGATGTTTTTGCTATTGCTGCCCTCTAGCAGCTAAGCAGAGATTTTCTAATACAATGGCTAGAACTGCTGCACCCTTAATTTGGTTTTCATAGACTACTAATCTTCATGAAAGCTTAGGCCTAGTGGTTCACAAATACTATAGATGTTTTTAGATATTCTAAGATATCCTCTGATTCATTCTTCCCTACATACCTTGGTATATGAATACTCTGTCTACATTTCTGTGATATTGATAAAAAGGAAAATTTTGAGGGAGGGTACTTGGAGTTGACAAATCATATTTCACTTTATATTTTTTTTATGTTTACATATGGCTTAAATCACCAGCCATAAGCTTCTCACAGGGAGGGGTCATTGTTTATAATTCCGAATATCCCAGATTGCACCTAATAAGTAAGATAATTTTATCATCTATACATTGCTATCTTTATCCGATCATAGGAAATCTAGCATCATAGTGACAGCACTGTAGCATAAGCATTGGGGGTTCATAGAAGCTCAGGAAAGGAAATGGTCAATAGTGTGGCTGACAAAAAGCTAAGGTAAAGCTCTTCATACCATAACTAACGGCTCTTCCTTCAGGGAACAATGTTGCAACCTGGTTATATCAATTGGAAAACGTTCTTGTGCTAATGGAGTCCCTTGTAGGAATCAATTTTCTCATATGGTATTATAATCATATTCTTTGAGCACTGCTTTAACCTTCTCCTTTTCATGTAGGAAAAAACAAAGATAGGTAATATGAAGAATAGGATCACATAAATAATCCTCCATTTGAATCCAAGTTAATAGAACTTCCTTCTTGAAGAGAAAAGGTATGGGTCTAATTATTTCCTACATTCAAAATATTATGAACATAAAAGTATTATTTAATGATTAAATGTCTCAATGCTAATTGGAAGTTTTATTTCCTAGGATAACTGGTACATGAAATCATACTCAAACTACAAAGAAACTATCTTTCCTTTTAAGTTCCTGTGCCCCCCCCACACACATATACTACTGGCAAGTCATTTTCATAACCAAAGACAAAATGTAAATAGTGAAAAGCAAAATCACCATGCAGCAACAAAATCACTTCCAGTCTAAGTGGTCCAGAAATCAACTGCTTGGGTGATCAAATAAAATCAAACATGGTGGAGAAGCTCCACTGTACTAAATGGAAGAGACATAATAAATTAAATCTAAGTATACGTTCTCAGGTTGTATAGAATTTGTCTCTAGTACAGACAAAACAGTAAAAGAGCAGCATCTGAGACTGCATTGTTTCAGAGTGGCTCCAGGGTATCCCTGAAGAAGTCAGGCAGAACCTTAATGAAATATATATTCTTGCTTACTGGGCAGCAGTACGATATAGAGCAATACAAAACAGGGCAGAAGAACAAACTTATAATTCAGTTTTACAGAATAAAATGAGCACAGTTTTAGGAATGGTAATAGTCCTGGGGAACAACAGATGTAAAACCAGCAATTAAGAGGGAAACAAATTCATTTGATTTAGCTCCAACCACTGGAGTGGATGATAAGTCCTCTTTGTATCCTTGGAAGCATCACTTCATATATGATATAGGTCTCTATTATTAGACTATAACCTTCTTTAGAAGACAGAGAATCTTAATTTTCTAATTTGCATCCTCAGCACTTAGCACAATACTTCTCATATAGTAAAATGTTTTCATTCATTCATTTATGAATCACTTCACTACTTTGGTCTTTGTTTTCTTCATTTAGATGATCTTTAAGGTACCCTCCTAATTTAATATTTTTTTTATTTTTTAAAGGATACAAATCTTTCTAATTTTGATACTTTTAGAGATTCATGATTTCAGTGGTTTGAGTCTTACCTCCATTGAGAGGAATCAAAATATCTCCAACTTTTCTCATTCTATACAATTCTAATTCATGTCTTTCAAACAATCCTTCATGGAGAATTGAACTTTTTTTCATTTAAGTTTAGTACCCTGGAAAAGGAAGCATTGATGTACTATTGGGTTATCTATTTTCTCTCTTTTTGCTATTAATTGAGCCCACTAATATCTCCAGCCATCCAGGCCCCCAGTAATATATTTTAATATCTAATAGATAAGTCAGCAGCAGCAGGCAGGCAATAACCTATAGCACTTAAGTTTACCATGTAGTTTCCCACTGACTTTTGGATTATTTTTAATAATGATTATTCCAAGTTGGTCATGTTAAAAAAAACCTGCAGAATTACTGCATTATTGAGAATATAGATTTGTATTCAAAATAATTTGATAGAAATCTTTAATTATTAACTATTAATCATTAATCAATTAATCAATAAAATAAACAAAAAAAAAAGTCTCCTTTATGTATTTCCTCTACAGAGCCTTGAAAGGCATCAAGATACAGAGAAAAGATAAATAATCTGGAAAACTAGATTTGGATTACAGCCAGCTCTTGCAATAGCTTTATTGTGATAGGTAAATTATTTTATCACCTGGAGTTTCTTTCCTCTTCTGTAAAATGGGGTAATATAGTTATACTACTTGCTTCACAGCATTGTTCTAAAGAAAGCACTTTGTAGAGTCATAAAGTACCCTATAAATGAATCATATCCCTCCTGAGGCCAGAATGAGAAAGTGCTAAAAATTATCTTGGAAACAAGATTTCTGATAGCACACATTCAGCCATCATTATCACAGTCATCACTGATGTTTTTCATTAGAAGTTATCTGACCCATACAATATAAAGGTAGCCTCTTATGCATTGAGCAAGTTACTAATTGTGGTGAGGACCAAATGAAATAATAATTATAAAGTGCCTAGCCCAGTATTCAGCACATAACAAACATTATGTAAATATTAGTACTTATTAGATATTATTCTCTAAATAGGAATTTCACCATGTTATCTTCCATGGCTCCTTAGTTCCAATGCACAAATTCTACATTGCTCTCTGTAGCTTTGGGGACTTTCTACAAAACAGAATGACACATTTAATTTTATTTTCATTGTTCACCAATATATGCTCCATTTTATTCAAATCAGACTTATCACAGTCCATGAGTCTATAACTTCCATATTTTTTATTTTATTTTCTCCAGGTGTGAAATGCCATTTTTTGAGACTATTCAAATTATACCATCTTCTTCAATAGTCAGTCTAAATTTGTTTCTTCTGAAGTCTTCCATAATAGTCCCCAATATCACTGCTCTATTCTTCTGATAAACTATATAGCTCTCATTTTTATACCTTATATATAATAAATTAATTGTTGTATATAATCTAATATTTTTATTAGTGTTTCATGTTTTAGTCCTATCTCTCAAACAAAGGCAAAACTTATTAAGGACAGAAACCATACTCTAAGACTATTCCTTAATGTGTTAACCAAGCCCCTCACCATCTAGGCTATTCAACACTCTGCGGCCAAAGTAATTTTACTAATGTGAAATGTGATCTTACCATTTCCCTATTGAATAAAATCCCATAGAGTCCTATTGACTTCAAGATAAAAATATAATTGCATTATTTTGAAATTTTTATTTATACATTTTAATAATATACCTAATTATTAGCATAATAGTATGTCTATATCACATAAAATACGTAATCACCTTTAGAAGGTATATAATCTGAACATGCCAGGCATAGTACTATCAAAAAATCATAAAACAAAAATTCACTCCAGTGAATGAATTATGTTTTTTTGAGTGCAGAGAATGAATTATTTTCCTATGTGTGTATGTGATTAAGAGTAGGCCCTTAATTAATTTCTTAATTCATAATAAAACCAACTCTTAGAAAACTCTCCCAAATTTAATGTTCTTTCCTAAAAAGGGAATCCTGTGAATATATTATCTTTAAAACAAATTCCCCTGATATACTTCTATGTCGACAAACTGAACCAATTCAATCTTAGAAAACTTGTTACCTTTCTAGATATCTCCCAAATTAAAGTACGCTATATCTAAAAAGATACCTTATTCTAAATCACTCTTCAATGCACCAATCCTTAGATTTTTCTCTTTTCCAAGCAGACATTCTTTGGCAACCCTGCATTAAATTCAATCCAATTCCATTAGCATGTATTAAATGTTTAATAGATGTCAGATTCTATGCTAGTTACCACAAAGAAACAAATAATTGCTATCCTCAAAGAACTTTCAATTTACTGGGGGAAACAACATGTAGATATATAAGAAAATATAAAATATATGTAAAATAATTATCTGGGGGAAGGCACATGATTAGATTTGAAAGAAGCTAGGGAATTGATGTGGAAGATTAATGAAAGGAGTACTTTCCACCATGGGGAATAGTAATTAATAAGGCATGGAGGCAGAATAAGACATGTCCTAAAGGGAAGACAATAATCAGGCCAGTTTCACTGAAATATACTATAGGAGTAATGTATAGTAAGTCTAGAAAATAGGGAGAAACAGATTATAAAAAATTTTAAAAACCAACTATAAGAGTTTGATTTTTTTACAAGAGGCAATATAAGTCACTGGTGAGCCACAATCAGACTTGTGCTTAAAGAATATCATTTTAGTAGGGAATAATAGAGGAAAAACTGGAGGCTGAGTGAACAGTTAAGAGTTTAATGGAATAATATAGGTAGTAATGAGGACTAAAGCAGTAGCTCAGTGAGTGCTGGGAAAATGAACATATATATTATAAAGGGAGAATTGACAAGACTTAGCAATACATCACATGGGAGGGACAAGAAATGAGGAATAATTGGGACAGTTTTAGTTTACATGCCCGGGTCACTGGAAGATTGGTGGCACCATTGGCAGAAATAGAGAAGGAGTAGGGGAATTGGAATGGAAAGGAAAATGAATCCTGTTTGTGATATGTTGCATTTTTAATAGCCTATAGGAAATCTAAATGGATATGGTCAATAGGCAGTAAGGGATTCCAGATTGTAATATTACCATTTTTGAACCAAAGATATAAAACCAAGAAGTCTTTTCTAGTGTATAGTTATGTGATGGCTCAAATGATATATGCATTTTCAAAAGAAGCAATATAAAATATCAACTGTATTAAAATGTGCCAAATGATTAATCATAAGAAATATAAATTAAAATATATCAGACTCAATGAATTTATAAAGAGGATAAATGGCACAGTCAATGTTGAACAGTAACTTACTCTTGGTAAAGCTGTGAATTGCTCCAATAATTCTATAAAATGGTTTGTAATTATGCAAGAAAAACCATTAATCATATCTTTTAATCCACCTATTCTATGACTAAATTGAATATTCTTAAGAAGATCAAAAATAAAAAGAGAGGTCGAACATATATGAAAATATTCATAACCATACTTTTTCTCTCAAGGAAAAAAACAAACCAGCAATCAAGTGTCTATTGACTTAGTAATCACTCAACGAAGTGTGGTACATGAATGTCATGGGATATTATTGTCCTGGAAAAAAGAATATGAGTTCAAAAAAATGAGCATAGACTTGCATGAATTGACAGAACAATAACCATCATGACTATAATCATTTAAGTGAAAACAGCACTAAAAGGCATCCAAACCTTGATTAATACAGTGATCAACACTGGTCTGAGAGGATACAAGATGAAATTATCTTACTGAACAAAATGCAAATATCTTATTGAATGGTGAATATATTGTCAGACATGGTTATTAAACCAGTCCCTGTTTGACTTAACTATTTTACTTTCAATGTTTATTTTATAGCTAGTTTCCCTCTTTTGGACTTCTCCATCATGCCAACAGGTACTTTGTCATCCTGCAAGATCAAGTTGACCTTGGTGCTGACATCTCATCAGCACCTCTGTTCCTGAGAACTTCTCTGTTGGACAGCTCTAATCTATTTTCCATCTAAGATGGGCTCCAGATCAGGCATATTTTCTTTTCCTACCATCTTTGTCCCCTCCATCATGTCCAGATCAAGTACCTTCCCAACATTTCCCCTACCACTCTCTTTTTCAGCTTCCTTTTGTGCATTGCCTTTACTCATTAGCTTATAAGTTCCTTGAGGGTAGTGAGACTTTTTTTTTCTCAGTGCTTAGCACAATATCTGATATATAGTAATTAATTAATGCTTATTGACTAGTTGACTTTGCTATAACTATTTTACTTTGCTTTGGTATTATTTGAAATTGCTAGTAATATAAATCAAAAAGCATCCATTAAAATACTCTTTCGTTGTCAACAAAATTATTGTTTTAGGCTGTCTTATTCTGCAATACTTGATGCTCTCAGATGAAGCTAAGGTATGTGGGGTTGACTGCCTCTATGCTAGAAGGCCTCAGATAGCTATATTTTATGAGTTCTTACATCCTTCTTTTCTACATTTTCAACTAGATCTTGATTATTGCACATAATGAATTAATGGAGTGGTTGAATTATTTGAATTTTCACTGTATATTTCAACTGGACTAGAATCAACTATTATAATTTACATAATTATAACTTTGCTCTCAGTATGCTATATTCTAGCAATACTACTTTCCTTTTGATTGGCCATGATCTAAGAAACTAGGAAATTGTAAGAATTATGTATTTTTAAAAAGGCTCTGTTAAGGAAGCAAAAAAACTGGACATTATGCAATAAATTATATAAGTTTTATATATCAGAACTTTATGAGTTACTCTCCCCTATTCAAGAGGTCTTTTATATTTATTTCCATGTTCACCTCTCTTCTCTCTGGATGGCAGAGGTTTCCAGAAACCTGATCTCCAGATAAGCAACCATTACTAAAAGTAGTATCTTATAAAAATTTCAGAAGGCTTTTATGTATTTTATCTTTATACAATGTATTCCTCCAGAAAGGTCTAATTCTAGTCTCATCATCTTATAGAGGTGACCCTGAATTTTTGAAGAGAAGGCCAACAAAAATATGCTCTAGGAAAACTAACCAAGAAGAGCTTTCTTTGCTTGTGTACAGATCCTATGATCTACTATGTACCTTATTATATATTCTTAGAACCATTCTACATTAGTGTAGACAGATTCATTAATAAAAAGTTAGCAATCATATGAACACAAACATATGCACACATACACAGAAGCTACTCATTAGTTCTGTCTTAAAAAAAACTTCAAATTTTGCTTATTCCTTAACTCTTATTACCTGCTATTTCTTTATTCTTCTCTGCCTAAAAAGGCAAGCATTATTTCAGAGCCACAGCCCAAATAGCTCCCTCACATTCTTTCTTATATTTCTCTTTCCTTTCCAAGGGAACAAGCATTTAATTTTGTAAAACAGGATAATGGGGCTCAGCATGAGAATGAAATCATATAATTCTCACTGTTCCTTAAATGAAATCTAAACAAAGGGATAAATTATCAGGGCCAAGGTAAATAGCTTTATTTATACAGTTCCTTTATAGTGTAAACACATTTTACAAACATTGATTGTTTTTAAAGCAGCCAAAAGAAATTTAGGTGGCAAAAGTATTCTAGTCACTATAAGACTTCTAAGAATTCACACCTAGCCATACTCCTAGATAAGAGATTCTGAAAATGTTTCTTGAGAAGTTCTCTGAGAAAGCATACATTTTTACTTTGGATTTCAGCAAAATGAAAATGAGCAACATATGATTGCTGTTTTTTTGTTTTTTATTTTATATTTCATTATTTATTTATTTATTTATTTATTTATTTATTTATTTATTTTTCCCCTGAGGCTGGGGTTAAGTGACTTGCCCAGCGTCACACAGCTAGGAAGTATTAAGTGTCTGAGATCAGATTTGAACTCTGGTCCTCCTGAATTCAAGGCTGGTGCTCTATCCACTGCACCACCTAGCAGCCCCTTTTATATTTTATTTTGACACTTAGGGGGAAAATGAATTGAAAAGGCCTATATGAATAATGTGGACATTCTTGGATTACTGGACAGCAAATTTTCGCTTACATTTGGACATGACTATGGTATTAATAAAATTAACCAACAAACATGTATTAAGTACTTACACTATGCCAAATATTATTCTAAGCACAGGAGATACTAAGGTAAAAATCTCTTTTTTTATCTTAAGGAGAATACATTCTATTGGAAGTGATAACTATATAAGTATACATAAATATACTTATATGACTATATAAGTATACATAAATATACTTATATAACTATATAAGTATACATAAATATACTTATATAGCATAAAAGGAAATGTAAGGCCACTTGTGAGGAATACTAAGAAGATGGTTGGGCCAGAGTACATGAAGGGGTATAATATATAATGAATCTGGAGAAGTAGATTGGGGCCAGATTTGAAAGGTCTTAAATTCCATTATATGAATTTATATTTGATCCTAGAACCAACAGAGAGCCACTAGGGTTTACTGAGTAAGGTTGAATCTGCACTTCACCCTTTGGTCAGTCTGTGGAGGATGTATCAAAGAAAAGAGAAATTTGAAACAGACAGTCCGTATGGGAGGTTATTGTAATGTCCACAGAAAAAGTGATGATAACACTTAAAAAAAACTTATAGGTCATAATTATAAATATGAAATTAAGCCACATGACCTCACTAATGAATTCTGGAATTTACTAGACAGAGGTGCTGTATTTTAAAATAACAAAAATTAAAGAGAAACCACATTTCATATGGAAGTGATGAAATTGAGGAAGATCAGTAAAGAGAACTAGACAGCCACTTCAGAATATTTATAAAATCCAAATAAACTTACTTAAACACAATATAGTTATATGTAAGGTAAAACTAGATGGATAGCCAATAGAATGAATGAATGAAAAATCAAAACACGTGGCTGAGGATGAGCTGAGATGAAGATCAAATATAAAAATAACAGTATAAGTGATATGAGCTACAATTGTTATGGAAACAGTTCTAAAGGGTTAAAACACATTAAATGGTCTATAAAAGCTTTATCTATAAGAACTAAACTTGCTGCAATGGTCATTAGAATTTATCCACAACTGATAAAAATATCTTTTAAATACAATATAATTTTAATACAATTTAATACAATACCTTCTTTTGTTTTAATACAAGCTTTATATTTCCTTAAAAGTAGTATATACATTTGACTGCATAGAAAAATAATGAGTCAATATAACGATGTTTTTCTTTTAACTAAAATAGAGCATTAATAAATAGGAAGCATATTTTAAAAATCTATCATTTACTAACAATCATATTGTAATCATAATCTTAGCAATGGGAGGCAAAGGAGATTGGACAAGTCTAATTTCTTCATTTTAAAGATGAGAAAACTGAAGCCTAGAGAAATTAAATTATTTTCACACTCTCACACAGTGGGTTAGCCTGATTGATAGAATGAGAGAACAGATCCTTTGCCTCCTAGTCTGGTTGTGTTTCTACCATGATACTTAGCAAACTATTATCAACTATTCTTGAATTAGAGAAGCAACTTGGCATAGTGTGTGAAAAAATGCTAAGCATGAGTCTGGAAATTCTAAGGTTAAATCCTTCCCCTGGAATTTAATAAGTAATTATTGTGCTAACAAATCCTGTATATATAAATGGAACCTCTACAAAGAAAAGCCTGTAAACTAACTATTGCAAATATCTTTTGTGTAAATATATACACATATTTATAATTACATATCAAATTCTTCCCTTCATCTGAAAATTAGCTGCTGTAATGCTTGAAAAGTAGACAGTTGTCTATTTCTGAACCTGGTTGTCAACTGCTTTCACAACCAGTTTACGAATTTTCACACAAATATTTAAACATTCGCACTGAGCAAAATTACATTAATCTGTTAATTTCTGAGTCTAACACTCAAGAGGAATTTAGCAAATTGTTTTTATTAAGATTATCATTTGGGGAATTGTTCACTTTTCCCTATTGCAACACTTGAAAATGGCCACAAGAGGGCATCAACATACTGTACTTTTCAATTGGCAAGTGGTAATCTATTATAATCAGTTCCCAAACCTTAAGAAGGGAGTAGCATTTGAATGAACTAATGCTTTCCAAAGAAATAATATAAAATCCTCCCATATACATTGAGAATTTATGACTAGTACAAGTGTAGTCTGATAGGACAGACAAAGTTTGAAATGCAGTGATACATGGGATAAAACAGCTTCCTTGGTGTAGAGATGAAGAAATTAAGATCTGTAGAGATTGTGGCCCAGGGAGCCATCAATTTATTGAATATTCACTTTTGCTTAATTCTTAGATCAAGGATAATAACATGTTCTTGATTCTGAAAGCCAGACCCAGAACTAAGTTATATGGAGCTTGGCTCTCCAGTTTAAAAAATCCAAGTCGAGAAATATGGAAAAAAGCTTACTTGAATTAATAACACCACATTTATTCTGCTCTGATTATTTTTGATAATCAAATGCTCTGAGAGAATAAAACCATTTTAAAAAAAGAATAAATTATTTCTGGGGGACTGATGTTCCCCTTGATTTTCTCATTTAGAGGGAAGAAAAAGAGTATTATGAAAAAAGGAAGGATTTTAAGATATAACAAAAGAGGGGGAAAAGAAGGAAATAAACCAGTATATAATTTGTACTGCTATCTAATCACAACCTCTGCCACTTTCCCCAAAAGATTACTTTATGATTTTATAAATTTGTGCCATGAACACACACACACACACACACACACACACACATGCACACACACACACTGTAACATGTTATAGCAGCATTTTACACTGTTTATCCCATATCCTTTTTACTATAACCCTCCCTTTGGACTCTGTGGTGCTACTATCTCTAATTCACCTGTTACCATTCTTCCAATTACTTTCATTTATTCTTTATCATCATCTTAGCCTCTAGGTGGAGATACTGTCATCCTTCCTACTCTGTCTTTCTTCTTATTTATATTTCCCCAGTAATATTATTCACTGACATAGCTTTAATTTCTAACATCTGCAGATTAAATCTAACACTCCATAGTTCTATCTGCATTCCTGCTCTCAAATCCCTGGAATCAATTCAACAAACATTTATTAGACACCTAGTATAAGTGAAATGCTAGACCAGGGAAGATATAAAGTTTAAATAAAATACACTTCTTGACTTCATGTAGCTTAAAGGTTTTGAGTGAACTTTTTATGGAGTAAAGTGTTAGAAGGCAGACTGATAATTTCACTTATAGGAAGCTTTCAATTAAGAAAACCTTTTCATCAAAGCAAAATTAGGATTAACCCGCACTTGTAATCTTTTAGAATTTTGTGAGTGTAGTGAGAGGTTAAGGATTTTGTCCAGCTTTACACAGTCAATATTCCATTATGCTTCACTGCAATATATACATATATACATATATGTATACATACATAATTAGAACATGGCAATATGTATGAATAGATATAGGTCTATATCTGTGCATGTATACAAACTTACTCCACATGCACAAACATCTCCCCATTTTATATCTTGTCTGATTTTTAAGCTCAGATGCTCACTGAGCAAAAATATTTTTCTTATATTTTTAAAATAATCTTGAATAATTTTGATGAATAGATAGAAAACACTTAATTACAATAAACTCTTTGAAGCAGTCTTTTAATTTACTATGGCAAATGATATTTCATGATCTATAAAAATGAGATAGCATATTATCTATGTTTTTCAATCACTTCAAAAACATAAGGCTATAGGTCTTAAATAAAGAAGTCAAAAACACGCCATGTTTTTAGCATATATTTGCAAAGAAATAAAAAATAAAAATATTTCCACATGCTAATAATGAAAATTAGAATAGAGATAGTCCTCTCTCATTTATAAGTGAAGATTAATAATGATATAAATGTTACAAAATAAAGTAAAATCCAAACTTTTCAGCCCTAAATTGAAGTTACTCCTTTATAATCCCCCAGATAACTTTTCACTAGCTTAATATCCCACAACAAATGTACCATGTGCTATAGCTAACATGAACTACTAGCTGATACCTAAATTTTGGCCAGCTCCTAATTAGAGTACCCATAAATGTTATATATTAAAGGCAAATTAATGAGGTGCTTGCTCATCTAACTTCTAAATGGTTCCCGAATGAATATGTAGAAGCAGTAGGGGAAGCAGTCTTATGATGGGGAAATTAAGAATCCATTCTTTTCCTGCATTGAGAATAGCCATCCACTAAGTAAACAAGAAGTATGACTATAAAATCTAAAATAATTTAATACTTTTCTTGATTAAAAATAAATTTCTTATATGTGTTGTCTTTGTATTCCCTCACCTAGCACATGTTTTTCACATATCTGGCACTTAAGAAATGCTTTAAGAAGACAAATAGGCTACTCTTGAAGCAAAATTCTGTTTACAAACAAAATAGAAATATAAGAAACAATGTCAGATATGAAATTATCTTTTCTTCATAAATATTGGAAGCAATATGTCTAAGATATTGTACAGACTATAAGATTCCATTGATAGTTTCTCAGTTTTGCTGAACTGCTTCCCACCCTTATTTTTCATCCTTTACTTAAAGATATATTAAAAATATGTGTGAAATAAAAACAAAACACACAAAGAAATTAATGTTTAAAAATCTCTGTAAAATCAAATTTTATACATAAGGATCTAAGAGAGGTCACTAGACTGTATAAGACTAAAACTTAGGCCTTAATGAGCTGATCGGTTGATTTTTTTACACACATACACACACATACACACACATACACACACATACACACACACACACACACACACACACATACACCAGGCTCAAATTTTTCAAAATGCAGAGTGCAAAAGACTTATAATTTCAAAACTGACAAAGAAATAGTCATATTTTCAAAGCTGAACTACTATGTAGAAGAGTAATATGAAAACTAAGAATTGACAACAGTGAAAATAATATATATGCATATTATAGCTGATGGACTTGAAAATTGAGGAGTCAAACTAGAGAAAAAGCCAGGGAGCACATGCTTATTTTTCTTTTCTCTGGAAGTTGGCTTGAATAAGTTCACTAATGAGTATTAGACTTGGTCTCTTTATAATAAAATAAAAAAATAAAACTTGCCTTACATCATAGGTGCCTTATTAATTTCATATACTTTGACTATCTTCATTATCATAAAGTTTAATAACAACAACAATGACAAATAAATAAAGATCCTTTGCCCTTTACACAAGTCTTCCTTCAGAAAACAATCAGACTTTCAATTTGGAGATGAGAATTTGTAAAACTGAAAGCATAACATTTTCTTGACTTTCAAAGATATTGAAGAATTAACTTGGCAGAAGAAAATTAAAATTTTTAAATGATTCCATTTCAATTTCTGATAATTTCCATCACTTCCTTACTGTAAAACAAACCTGTTAATTATACCTGCCTATTCCTACTCTGACAAATTCAGATATCTACAGGCAAGATTGCTGGATTAAAACTTCAGTAGAGAGGCAGAAAACAAACATTATAGGCCAAACAAATATTATAGTTCCAATAACTTTTAAGATTCCTCCCTCCTTTTTCTTTGATTAAACATAACTTGCTTCCAAAGTATCTCTAGAATCCATTAGAAAGCACCAAATTAAAGAATAAAATGTAGCTGCAAAAAAGTAATCATCCAACAAAATACCATTTCTGAAAAGTTCAGGTAAAGGTAGTAGAGCATTTGCAGAATTATGCTCATATAGTCATTTATTAATATATACAAAAATCAATACCACTAAAAAGTTAATGAATAAGTTTATCCTCCTTTCCTACTTGAAAATATTTGTATGTACTGATGTCTCAATACACATGGAGGAAGTTAAAGACAGAATGTGATAAGAAGTGCAGATTAACAGTTCAAAAGTAAAGTTGAAAGGAAAACATGTAAAAAACCACAAATAGTATATCAGATAAAACAGAGTCCTTACCACAGCGATCTCTAATGACAAGGTTCCTGCCTTCTTTCAGGTGTATGGTGAGGAGGTAAGCAAAAGGGCTGGGGAGATTACTTAAGCAATCTCCTGCTTCTTCTAGAGTCTATAGGAGAAAGAGAAAACCATTTACTTTTTCCCCCTGATATGTAAGCAAAAGAATACACACAAGCATGCACACCGACACACATGCATGCACATAAACACACTACATAAAACAAAAATAAACAAAACTATTTTCTTCCTTAAGGAAGGAAAATTTGCTAAAGATAGCGATCCTTTTTAAGGGGTGAAATGTAGTAGGGATGTTATGAGTTCTACACACACACAGACACACACACACACTTTAATCCTCAAATCCTATTTCTTATATTCTCCTAATTAGCTGAAACCTTCTTTGATGTCCATTAATAATGACTATTGTCTTTAAACATAAGGAAATGCTGTGGTTGCTTTCTAGTTCTACTAGAAAGTATGTATCTACTATGTATTACTCACTTGTGTAACTATTGTATCTTCACTAGACGGTAAGATCCCACAAAGCAGTGTCTTCCTTGTCTCTTCCCTTGTTTAAGCACAGTACTCTGCTCATGATCAGCACTTAACTGTTTATTATCTTAAATCAAAAACCACCCTGTAACTCAGTCATGAGATTACCACACAAAATTAGCATCCTGAAAATTGTAGAAAATGTTACTATCAAGTCACTGCTTATTTATTACAAAATGATTTCCAGACTACATAAATAAGGTTGGTTAGTCTTCAACATTCTACATAGAATAAAAAAAATCCAATTCTAACTTTACAGTATATATTTCATAAGAATTATTTACTTGAGTACTAGAGAATTTAAAAATAAAATAACCACAAACTCACAGATTGCTCTTCAAAAAGCTGGGAGGTCATTGAAGTATCCAAATCACTAGATCCACTTGGATTCTGTTATTTAAAAAAAAAAAAAAAAAAAAAAAAAAAAAAAGATTTTTTTTTTTTTTAGCATCTAGTCTAACCTCTCAGAAAATCATAAATCTTATCAATAATATTATTTATCTCTACTGAAATGGATCCAGGGAGCAAAAATTCATTATTTCCTAAGCAATCCACTCAACTTTGGTACAGAAATAATTGCTAAGGATATTTTATATGCATATACATGAACACGTGTGTGTGTGTGTGTGTGTGTGTGTGTGTGTGTGTGTGTGTGTGTGTTTGTTTCTGTAGATTCAAAAATCTGACTCATAACTTCTACTTATTACTCCCAGGGTCAAGTGCCACAAATTTAATCACCTTCCACATAAACATTCTTCAGATATTTTCAGATAGATATCATGTGCCTTTTCTCCAAATCTAAGAAAGAACTCCCTCTGAGTTCTTTTAAGTGATCCTCATCCTGCACAGTATAATGGATCTTCAATATCCTCATTGTCCTTCTCTGGAAATACCTGGCTTATAAATATATCAGTTCATTTCCTGATTTGAATATGTCAAGAAACACAGGCAATTATGCCACAGACTAATGAAACATGTGGTTAACATTGCTTCCTTAAATTTGCCTAGGACTTTATAGTTAAAGTGACCTTGCACCCACTGTCTAATTTAATTTAATCTCAGTTGAAATGAATCTCGGAGGTTATCTAATTCAAACTTACCTGATTTATGAATCTAGGACAAATGACCCAACTGATCAACCTCAGACTGGAAACTTCTAATTACTGCCTATTTTACTGATGTAGTTCATAATGTTTGCAATAGTTCTGTTAGTATGTTCTAAAATTAAGACGGTTTCTATCTATTAGGCCTGGTTCTGTCTCCTATGGCTACATGGAATAGATAAAATACTTGAAATCAGTTATGTTGGAAAGAGAGAGGAAGTTATTATTCTCAGTAACAGAGGCAGAAATATTGACTTCCTTAGCCATTGTCACACAGTTATTCAGGGTTAGAACTAGGATTCCAACTCATGTCTATTGATTACAAGTTCAATGTTTCTTTCTTTTATATTATCAATTATAATATAAGCTCATTCGAAGAATCATTCTTTGTGTTTGACACACAGAATCCTGACTAACTGATCTTATAGAAATTAGAAGAGTTCTTAATTTGTCAAGACTTTCTATCAAAGTAAACATATGGAATTAGGAATTCTAATTTGAGAGTATTCTCAAAATTTTGTTTTATTTACCTAGTTACAGGGCATCATTCACTAAGTCTGCTTTGAAGCTATCTAAATATCATAAGACTTACCTCACAGGCCTCTAGGTACTCTAATTCCATATTATTTATTATTCTTTTTTAAACTTACTAATGTACTTCCTTTTCTGGACTGATAGTTTTTAATATACAATGAATTAAGGGTACAATAAGCTAACATTCTATCCATAAGTGATATAGTTATTATATTTTAAAGGAATTATGTAATTTTAATGATGAAGAAACTGGGATTATTCCTTACCTGACATCAAGCAATTTGTTAGTGACATACATTACAATAAGAAAATTCCTTCAGAAAATTTAACAAACATTTTATTAAGCACTCACTATGTGCCATACATTGTGCAAAATTCTGGGGATACAAAGAAAGGCAAAAGACAACCCCTACTTCCAATGGTCTTTTATAAAGCAAATAGTAATTGAAAACTATAAGTAATGTGGAATAGAAGAAATGTGCTACAATTCACTCCTTTGCTTTCTAAGCAGGTGGTCCCATTAACTCATTAAGAAACAAAATATAGATAGAATGCTTAGAACCAGATTCTTAGGTTGGCTTCTGGGGATAGGGGATAGGAAAAGAAAAGATTGATAACAGAGAGAACTTCCAGTCTGACAACACAGGTCATGTCTATTTTGGACTCCATTTTGGGGTCTGTCTGTTCTCGTTTTCAGAATATCTACATATATGGGGCATATAGAACAATGCAGTACCATGCTAAATGTGATCCATGAACTACCAGCCAGATAATATTTACTTCTTCAAAATGGGAAAGGGAGCCTTCATTAGTAGCATTTCTTGCATTTCCTTAGGTAATATGCATCTCCCATTGTTTATCACTCTTAGTAAAACACCCATCATCCAAGTATATCCAAGTAAAACACCCATCATAAAACAGATCTTTCTGAAACTTTCTGAAACACAAAATCCAACCAACAATCAAATGAGAAAGCTCCTCTGTGTGCTTTAGCAATTAAGTACCAACTTGATGAAAGAGGCCACCTGAATCTAAGACCTGCCATTGGCAAATGAGGCCTGCTCAGCATAGTTGCTGGGACTTTGACTCTTCAATATGTGGAGAATGTTGGGTTTTAAGAGTGAAAAAGTAGGGAGGAAGAGAAGGAAAAGAAAGAAAGAGCTTCCCAACTGACCAGCTTCTGTTGGGTCCCCAGCAAGTGGTTCTACTCATATAAGTTTTTATATTCTTCATTCTTGAAGAGGATCATGACATAAGTTAGGTGATGCTATGACATGCAAGTAAATTGTATTTAAATGAGAGAAGGTTGTCCCCTCCTTTCTCTTCTAGAACATCTGGATACAGTGGCTAAATATAGATCAGGATAACAGAAGATGGCCCTAGATGCAATGGGAGACCTTGGCCTTTTAAAGCTAAGGTTTTTTAATAGGTCTCAGTTGGACTGAGGCTGTGATTAAATGATTAAGTGATTCAGTGATTAAGGCAAGGTAGTAACTGAAGCAAAGAATGGCCTCTTGGCCTCTTTCAGCTAGTTTAAAAAAAAAAAACAAAAAAAAACCTAACTAACTAACTAACTAGATAGATATGATAGATGAATGAATGAATGGATGAATGAATGAATGAATGAATGAATGAATCTGTGAAGGGAAAGCCTCAGGGTTTCTGGCCATACAGAAAGGATTACTATTTACATTTACTCTGAATCAATCAGACCCAAACAATGATCAATTGGGGCTTAGCCTAAGACCTATTGTTGACCAATCAGTAAGAATCATAAAGTCATAAAGTAACCATACCCTTACCTGCAGATGCTCTTTAAAATATTTTTTGATTGCTAGATTTCTTTCTTAAGGACCATGCCTTAAAACTAAAACTCTCATTGGCAGAGCAGTTAGGATAGTCCCACAATTTTTATCTATCTATCTATCTATCTATCTATCTATCTATCTATCTATCTATCTGTCTGTCTGTCTGTCTGTCTATCTGTCTGTTGGTCTGTCTATCTATCCTAAAACTTGAAGAAAACCAGGGAAGCCAGGAGACACAGATGAGAAGGAAAAGAATTCCAGGAATGGCAGATAATCAGTGAAAATGCAGTAGAGAGACTGTGTCTTGTATGAGGAACAGCAAGGAGGCCACTGGATTATGAAGCACATTCTAGGTAGAAAATGTAAGAAGACTGAAAAGATAGAAGACAGCAAAGATATTCAAAGTATCTAGTGGGAAAAAAAAGTTATTTAAATTACTCAATCTGGATGCAGTTATTTTTACAGATTTAGATTTTCTCCAGTTCATGTACATGTCCTAACCAAATTAGCCTGTCAGCTATTTGTTTCTTAAATATAAAACTGAATTTTCCTGGTCTTTTCCTTTGCATTAGCTTTCTCCCAAACCCAAATGCAGTCCCTCTTCCCTTTCACTTCTTCAAAAATTATGCTTAAAAGAGATCTTTCCTAGCTTCTCCCTAACTGCCAATTTGCCTTATTTTTCTTTTGTCATCCTACTTAAGATAGTACTTGTTATTTACTCCAGTGAAATGTAGCTTCTCTGAGGATAATAACTATTTCATTTTTGTTGTTTTATCTCACACTACCTACCACAATGTCAAAAGTTGATACTTGAGATTATCTGTTAATTGTGTAATCTTAGATAATGGTGGTATTGAGAAAAGAATCCTGAGGACCTGTTTCCCAGTACTCTTATATTTCTGCTTTAATATTGATGGTGGTTGAGGTCCCTTTAAGATTTCCTTTCTGATTTCCCAACCCCCCATGGCTGACCTTTGATTCACAAATCCTGGTCAAAAAGCACCCTTTTGAAAATCTGGGCCCAGCCCCCATCGGATCTGAGCTGGCTTGGGTTTTTCAGCCCCCACTATCTGCTCAGGTTTCCCCAACTCCCCACAGTTTCTTCCTTATCTGAAAAGCCCACCAAGAACTTGGGGCACTGACCCCTTTTAGGTATAAAAGAGCCAAGCTGTAGCTCTCTTTGCAGGAGCCCTTCCCCCCAAACATGGTATCCTTCTGACCATGTAATGGTTCCTGCGACCACCTTTGGCCCTGGCGTCTTTTTACCTTCAATTTTACTTCCAAATTCTTACAATAAACCTTTTTTTTAAAAAATCAATCTAGGTTTTCGGGCCTGTAAATTCATTTACAGGAGTCACTGTGCCTCATGGGACTATCTTACTATCTTTGCGCCAACCAACGGGGTTCTCCTATCTCTCATCAATATCTCAAAAGATCAACGATTCTATAATTATTGGTAACTCTTCCTACCAACAAATTACAACCCTTACAAATTCTAAGAGATGTTCTTCCCAAATGCCAATGATTCCAAAACCCTAACACCTGATGGCCAACTTTCTGGACATAAACTTTTGGCATTCTCAGATAAAAGTTAGAGTCTATTATTGCCTGACAATTTTTCAAAGCTTTTACTGCTTGGTAAACCCTGCCAGAGTTTGTACTAATTTGATATAGACTTCAATAAGTTATTCTCTAACCAAAGATAGAGTCTCAGAATAGGACTTTGATGGAGAATATGCAAACATTCTATTCCAAAAAAAATAAAATAAGATTTATACCTAAATAGTTGCTTTCTGCTAATTTACCTAAATTATCACATCTAATTGTCTCTCCAAGTTTGCTTTACTCATTTCTGCCACAGCATGATCTCATGCAAGTAAGAAAGTGACACAATTTAAGCACTTTATTTTATTTACATACTTCTAAATGGACAAGTAAAGTACATTTGCTTCAAAACATAATAACTCTTCTCCTTGAAACAACAAGGGTATTAAAGGCAACAAGCTCCATTAAGTCTCCATTATGATGGAGGTTATACTTGCAGAGAAGTCACAGAATTTAAAGTTATGGTTCCCACAGCAACAGTAACTGTCACATGCTATATATACATATAAAGGTAAGAAAATTATCACCGTATGGAGTAATAGAAAATACTACATATGCACAAAAGGGCAGAATTACAGCCACTGGGGGAACAATAAGTTTTAATATTCTGACATGTACAAATGTTTAAAAAGCCTGAAGTACAGTCTATGGAGAACTGGAGTTTTAATATTATTATCACCTTAACCAATCTCCTCCTTGTTTTCAACACATACACACACCATTCACACATACACATACAATATACAATATCATATACACACATATATTATGTATCTTTATGGTTATGTGGCATATAAAAATTGTATGTGCCTACATATATATGCATACTTTTCACTAAAAAGTATACTGATTATAATCTTTCTGATTTCAATGGGAGTTAAAAATGAAAAGCAAAAATACAGGAGGGAAAATATATGCCAAATCAAATAGTCAAATGCTGTTCTCCTGATAAGTTATTCCTTAATTATTACTTTATCTATCTTCATAGTAGGTTCAACAAATGCTTATTGATAATAATATAGCATATTATTAAAAGAAACCATGTTATTTCTATACATGTATTTCTCAGTGACTAGCACACAAGTGCTTAATAAATGTGTTTGCTTAATTCTACATAGAGGTTTTAGAAATATCAATTTATTTGTAAATACATGGCTACATTTTAGCAGGGGGTTTGGAGATATATTTATAGATTTGGAAACCATCACCATAGAGGTTATAAGTGAACTAAGGAGAACTAATGGAAAGAGAGGAGAGGATCTAGGACCAAGCCTTATGATATAATCACAAATAACAAGTAGGGCAGGGATGATAATCCTGAAAAGGAACTAAAATATGTATGCATATGTGTATTTAGACATATACACTCAAACATATGTCTTTATATGTATATGTGTATGTTTATATATATCTGAGAATCATATAATCTAAAATAATATAATTATAAGTATTTTTATAATTACCTGAAATATGAACTTTGGCTTTGAAACATAATGCTATTTTTGTGGCAGATTATAATATAAATTCATTTAACAAGCATTTACTAAATGCTTAATATAGGTAGAATACTGTCCCCTAAGCATGGGGTTGATTCAAAATTTAAAAAAGACATGTCTCTTGCCTTCAATAATCCAGAAAGGGGGAAAAAACATAACTATAAAATATGATACTATATAATTGTTTTAGATCTCTCCAATGTACCTAAGGGCAGTTAGGTGGCACAATGGGCAATGTGCAAAGTCTGAACTCAGAAAGGCTTAAGTTCAAACCTATTCTCGAGCAGTCACAAGCTGTGTGACTCTGGATATGTCACTTAACCCTTTTTGCCTCAGTTTATCATCTATAAAATGAGATAAAGAATGAAATGGCCAACTACTCTAGTATTTTTGCAAAGAAAACCCCAAATGGGGTCATTGAAGAATTAGACATGACTGAAATGATTAAACAACAACTATAAGTGCACTTAAATTTCATGCAAGGATTATAGTAGGATGTTGAGCATCATGGTATAGATAACTTTTGAGGGCAGCTATGATATATAGTAGAAAGTGCTCTGGAGTCAAAGTAACTTGCAATCAAATGCTAACTTCAACTCTGACTTTGTAGCTTTGAGCAAGTGACTCAGCTTTTCCATGTGTCAGTTCCCTCATTTGCAAAATAAGGATAATGTATTAGATCACCCCTGAAGGACTTCCAGAGTAACACTTTAATCACGTTTTATGATAATATTATTTGATCTTTACCTGAAGGACAAGAAATAATTTAGCAAATTTGGAGAGGCAAGATATTACCATATGATGGAAAAAAAAAAACTAAGCAAAAAACAAAACAAAACAAACAAACAAACAAAAAAAAACACCATAGAGGTGACATCTTTGAGAATAAAGAATTATCTAGTTTGTCTACACAAGAACCAAGAACACAGAAGAAGCAAAGGGGATAATGATAGGGTCGAGCTAAATAATGGAGGTATTACATTCCAAGAAAAGGAATTTGAAACTTATCTACCAGGCTATCAGAGGTAGTTCAGATTTTTTAGTTGATTTATGCAAAAGGAAGTTTATTCTGCTAGCAGTATGAAAGGGATTGGACAATGGGGAGATATCAGAGGCAGAAAAACCTGTTGGCTAGATTTCATGTGGCTAGCTCCCACATCTATAATATCTGCTATCACTAGTTATATTAAAGCTTTCTTTCTCTTCAAGACCCAGTTCAGTTGTTAACTGTTCCAAGGGAATCTTCTACCCACTTCCATATCATCGCTTTCCCTCCTCAAAACTTTTTACTATACTTTATCTGAACCATGCATTTTTCCCTAATAATCTTATGTTGCAATTATTTGTATACATGTTTTATCCCGACTCTCGGCAATTTAATTGTAAAGTCCTTAAGGACTGTCATTCTTCCTCTTTCTATACCCAAGGCAAACACAATGTGTTAGAAATAGTAAATATTTATCCAACTTAATAAATTTGTATTGAATTTAATAATTCCCTTTACCTTTTCTCCCAGCTTTACAATGAAAAAACAAACAAAACACACCCCATCACTAACTGCTCAATTAGGAAAAATAATTTCTGGCCATAGACTAGATATTTCTCAATATTCAATGACCAATATTACTGCCAGTAATATCATTTCATACTAGATGTCACTCCTAAATAAAAGGAACTACTAACATTGAGAATTATGGCTAAACAGAGCATTTGCTTTCTCCAACTTCTGTTTAACTAATAGACATTCATATTTCTTTATTGCAAATGGGCAGGTACATAATGGAAAGAATGCCTAATTCAGGACCTGGTCCCTAACTGTATAAATGTGGGGAAGTCACTTCCTCTCCTTAAGCCTGATTTTGTTTATTAACTTGTTTGTTTGTTTTCCTTTGCAAAATGTGGATACTCCTATTTGAATAACCTATCTCTCAGGGCCATTATACTTCACACCACATTAAATGCTATATAAACATTGCTATTCTTGGTACTCTTGGAGGTTAAGGAAGGCAAAAATAATCACTGGAAAAAGGGAAAAAGAAGGATTTGAATTTAGACTAATTTAAGATTTTTTAAACCACACATACTAATCTTTATAAGAAACTGAACTCATTGTCTGATACAATATCAATGTTATTTTACAATATCAATGTTATTTTACAAATCAAGATAAAGAGGCAGATTTCCTTTTTATAACAAATTTCAAATATTTTTCAAATTTATTATGGAGTTATTAGATCAGAAAACTATGTAATGACTTATTTATTTACTAAAACTAATTTAAGTAGCTATTTAAAATTTTCAATTACTTTAACTGTATCAATAAACATTCTCTTTCGAATATTTTTCAGAATCCTGCTCTTCCTTTGAGACCCAACTCAGGTGTTACTTCCTCCACTCCATCCCTCAGTTCTTAGTACTTTTTTCTCCTCAATTTTCCATTTTCTGTGTTATTTTCTGCATTCATATTGTATGCCCTAGGAGAATATAAAGTCCTTGAGGAGGGATGCTCTTTCAGTTTTGCTTTGGGGCTGTTTGAGGGAGGTGGTGATCAGAAGAAAAATACTGGGGAGGAGGGAAAGGGGGGGGAAAGAAAGAGAAAATTTTTGCTTTTGTTTGTACAGTAACTAGTACAATATGTAGTACATGTCTGGGGTTTAATAAATAATTGTTTATTAATTTATTAAATTAAATTAATTTATTAATAAACAGATTTTAAATCTGTTGAATTGAATTTTCTTCCACAGAAGAAAGTATCCATAATTATTTTAACAGAATAAACATATGTATA
This sequence comes from Sminthopsis crassicaudata, assembly GCF_048593235.1. Lineage (NCBI taxonomy): Eukaryota > Metazoa > Chordata > Mammalia > Dasyuromorphia > Dasyuridae > Sminthopsis > Sminthopsis crassicaudata. The sequence goes on from NC_133618.1 coordinate 559,329,194, forward strand.
TTTTTATCTTCAACTACTTCAGGTGTATAACACAAGATGACTATAAATGAAGAAAAGATGAAAACTTAAATAAATCTGAACTCAAGATGATCTAAAGAAAAATAGAAAGGCAAATGATAAACCTCCAAAAGCAATCATGTACTACTAATGATGATTTATGAAGAACAAGTGATATACAAGACATCTCTGTGAATAGAAAAAGGTGCACTATACATTAATAAGAATAAGTAAATAAATGGGCAGCTTGGATGATCTTTTGAAGAGAATTTATGAAAAGTCAATGACAAGAATAAACAAGAAGATTAAAGTGTGGATTGTTTACATCTTAAACCAGTGATTAGTATATCCAGATGAATGAATGTATAAATGGTGGATGGATGAAAAAAAGAAACATTTATTAAGGAAATACTATGGACTATACAGTGGGAATATAAATATAATAACAAAAACAGGCACGTTCCTTTTACATTCTAATGTAGGATACAACATACGTATGCTGAGAGTGGCCAAAGGAGGACATCTGGTCCAGAAATATGTAGAGATGATAAGTGGAGTAGTTTGGGAAGTAGCCAGACAAAGTTTCTAAGATCAATAATAAGAGCTGATTTGGTCATAGTTCCAGTACTAAAGGTTGGAGGGATATACATCTAGGGACAAGGTAAATGATAAGGGTATCAAGATGGTAAATGGAGAAGAGGAAGTAAAGTGAAGAATGTTTGGAGTCTACCTGAAATAGTGGATAGGTGAGGCAGGCACTACTAAAGACAGTGGGTTTTGCTCCAGGTCAAAAATTCCAGAAGGGTTAAATCCTATGAGCTCAGATTCTGGAAGATAAAACATCAAAGAGAAGTAGTACTATATATTTCATTTTTTGGTTATTTCAAGATAGTAAATGTTTTATTCATCTTTGTGAGCTGCAGTGCTCAAATAAATTCATCACTTTGGTAAACATGATTAACATCATTACATTTAACTATGCTGCTCCTTAGACAACAAACATACATAACAAACTTCAATCAATTACTTTCTAATCACTTAATGAAGTAGTGGCAGACATATATGTATACATACATGCATATGCACCCACACAAATACAATGTAGATAGGTAGAATAATACAATCATGTCAATAGAAGAAAATTTAAAAATTATTGATTATGTAGCTAATGCAATCTTTACTTTCCTCTTCTTATTCACAAACCTGAAAAAAGTAAGTTCATTTTTAAATTTAGAATGAACCTAAAGCTTCTGTTTTTAAAAAACTAGATCACACTATTACCACTGCTTAATAGATGTCTTCCAGTTTGCTGAGATAACTTCCTCTAAAACCTCATCAACAAATACTGTGTAATGGGTTTTTTCTTTAATGCTGAAACTTATAAGCATTAGTACTCCACATTCATGAATGCTTGGAGGTACATATTGTAATCAATAGAAAATCAGTATCCCCAAATAGTCTAATAAGTACAAAAAGGAGATAATGAAATAAAGAAATACTAGACAAAAGAAATAAGCTGGACTCCTAAACTACTGGTCTGCTAAAAGGTCAGTTTTAGAATTTGAGTTCTTTCTCTCACTAGCTATGTCACTGTTTCATTATTTAAGCTACTTGACAACTCTTGGTCTCAGTTTACTTATCTGAAAATGAGGATATTATCTGAAGATCTTTCTGGCTCTAACATTCTATCACCTTATCTAAAATGGCTTATTTCATTTAAGAATTTAGAGGTAAATATCAATACAAAAATTTATAAGAAATTTGAATGTAATGCTCACATAGGAGGGCTCCCAGTGCTAAGGTGAAATTTGATCCTACAATAAAAGTCCTAGTATGCTGCTCCTAGAGACAGTTCTTTTTAGGTGGGTTTACAGACTCAGATAATGGAATGTTTATCTCTATGATAAGACAAATTGAAGAATTATCACTTTTCTTTTTGTAAAATTAAATGAATTTTTAAAAAAACTATATGGAGTAAAATTAGAGCTAACTAGAATTTTTAAAGTATCATATGTCCTGATTAACTTAATATTCAGATTTATCTTTCAACCTATGTCAGTAGGAAAATTCTAGAGTTCATTTTGCCTTCCTTCATGTTATGTATTGGGGAAAAAAAAACTACATGTTATAGTGGAAAGAATGCTGGCAGAACTAAGAAAAAGAGGTTCCTACCTGTGCGAGCACCATAGTTAAGGCACTGAACCTCTCTAGCTTCAATTTCCTCATTTATTAAATAGGGAAAATTATATTTGCACTACCTACCATGCAAGGGTATCATGAACAAAACATTTTTCAATCTCTAAACTTTATGTCTACCGACTAATGACAATTGTGATATAAAAAATAAACTTGGTTGCATATGATTGAGCAACCTGCAGTGTTTATATCATTATTTTAGTAATAATAAATAATTTTATATCATTTTATCTTGTTCATATGTGCCATTATAAATTTCTATTTTATATGAGGAGAGCGAGACTCAGAGAAAATAAATGACTTGTCCAGGATCACATAAGGTAGTGTCAAGGCAAGAAAAGTCAAACATTTCTAATTCTGAATTTCCTACTTACCTGATCCATTCTTTGAATATTAGTTCTCATTCTACTGCAATGGGAATGTTTAAAGTATAGGTGAATAGGCTATTTGCTTCAAAGAACAAATTGGAAGCGTTTTCTATTTCCTTATCATTCATTCACTTTTCTATTATTTTAAAACTGTTTTTTCCCCCAGAGTAGTTAATAATTCCTTATGATTAAATCTAATGACTTTTTCTTTCAGTTCTCATTCTTCCTGACCACTTCACCACATCTGACACTGTTAACAACTTCTTCTTTTTTGATAGACAACTTCCTTTGGTCATACGTGTAGTTGTCACCAGGAACAAAGACAAAGCCCAAAGTCCTACAACATTCTTCTGTGAAACACTGACCACCAATTAATCATTGGTTTTGCTCCCCGAACATTGTAACTTTCCAATGCTGTTTACTAAGATTTGGGGAGCTGGAGAGATAGAAAAAAAGCTTTTGTGGAAGGAATAGTGACAGCAAGTAAGTGATAGATCTTACACATTAAAACATGCTGATTTTGTCCCAATGATTTATTAGTGAGACTTGGGGCTTGTTTCATTTTAGGGTCCTATAATGTTTAGCAAAGAGTTTTTAATATATGTTTCAACCTTTTTTCAATAGTGTCAGCCTCTTCATGATCATATTCAGGGTTTTCTTGACAAGTACACTAGAGTAGTTTGTCATTTACTATTCCAGTTTATTTTGCAGATAAGGAAACTGAGGCAACAGAAATAAGTGACTTGCCCAGGATCATATAGTTGATAAATGTCTGAGGCTAGAATTGAACACAGGAAGAAAACTCTTCCTGACTAAGAACTGGCACTTGAATCTCTGTGCCACTTAGTTGTTCCCTTTTGAACATGTTGGGCACCGGATAAAATGTTTGTTGGATTCAATTATCCGTTCCATTCCCCTGGTTATTATTGTTGTTTTGCAAATAGGACTTGTATAAAACACTCCCAGAAAAATAAATAAAAAACCAAAACAAACAAAGAAAAAAACTAATTCTATTTATGCTACTAAGTATATGCCAACTTAGGAAGTCTTAGTTGCACAGGCCACTGAGAAGTGAAGTGATTGACTATAAAACCAGCGTATGTCAGAGAATGAAATTCAGGCCTTAGTGATTCCTAGGACACTCCCAATAACCTACAGCATGCTGCCTCTTGAAGGAAACAGAAGTCTAGGCAGGGTCTGAGTAGCATTAGGTCACAGAATTAATAAGTAGCAGAGGACAGTCTTGAATTTAGATCTTCTGATTGCTAGGTCAAGACTCTCTCCATTTGAAAACTAAATATATACTAGAGTAGTTTTTAAAATTCAAAATATCAAGTTGTAGCTATCATTTGACTCCCTCTATCAAAGCAGGATGCAAAACAACAATCTTGGTATATTCTAAACTCTTATTAATTAGTAGGATCTTTGTAAGGAGGAGAATTCTAAATAATTATTGAATCTAAAATGAAGAACATTTTAAAGGAAAAAACAACTTATAAGCAGAGAAAAAAAGTGTCTTGGAATTGTTACTAAGATAATCGCAGCATACTCTGTAAATACTCAGAAAATGAATTAACAGTATTTAAAAGAAGAGTAGAAAACTATTAATAATATGAAAGGTTGTTTCAAATAATTAATGATAATGGAAGAAATGTAAGGATGCCATCTCATTTTAGAAAATAGATAACAAAAGAAAAGAAAAATTAAGATTTTAGGGACTATGAAAAGATAGGCATACTAACATATTGTTTATGGTACACTGATTCTGGAAGTAATTTGGAATTATAAATTATGCTTTAAAAAGAAACTAACATGCATAATCTTTACCAAATATTTCGTTGTTAAGCATATTGTACAAAGAGGTAGATAGAAATAACAAAATATTTTAACAACACTATTTTATGTGTGAGTAATGAAGACCTGAAAACAAAGATAGATAAGTCATTTACCAAATTAGCTATAGCAAATAAATGTGATACAATATTGCTCTTCTAGATGGTAAGCTTGAGGATAGTCTATCTTTTGACTCTTTGTGTATCTCTAGCACTTAGTACAATGCCTGGCATATAGCAAGTGTTTAACAAATGATTACTGACTGGTGGCTGAATTAAAAGAAATAATATTTGTATATACATATTATATATATGATGAATGTGAATCATATAGAATATTGAAATAAGAAAAATAATATACATAGTAAATTTCAAAAATACAAATGCAAAGAAGAATAAAAACAAAACTATCTAAAATAAATTCTATAAAATTATAATGATAAGAGTTGAACCACAGGAAGAGGAAATTTGGCAATGTGTTCATTTCCTATTTTACAAAAATGTGAAACATTGTTTATAATGGCAGATTTAGTTAATAGAGTTATAGAATCACAAAATCAAAACTACAAGAGACCTTAAGAGGTCTCTAGCTTCTCTTCTTCTTGCTCTCGTTCCTTTTCTTCTGCCTCCTATTATTAAAAATTAATCAGGCATTAATGTTGAAGGCTCATTTAAACCTCAAAACAACCCAGAAAGGTGGGCCTTATTGTCATCCCCATTTGATAATATTTGAGGAGACTGAGGCAGACAAAGATTAAGTGAGTTTCCAGAGACACACAGCCAATAATTGCTTGAGACTTAATTAGAATTTTGCTCTTCCTGACTCCAGGCCCATCTAGCCACCATGCTACTAGCTGCCTCAGTCTAATAACTATTACCAGTTGCAATCCCCATTCATTCAATTTCACAAACTGGAAAATTAAATGATATCTTGGATTCCTCACTCTTCCGGAATCACCAAGTTTTGTCTACTTATCCATTCTAATATATTTCATCTTTGCCCCTCAAGAATCCTTATCTTTTTATACCTTGACTACTTTAAGAATCTTTTTCTGAGTCCATGGTCCCTGACTGATGCATATTGCCTTGACTCCATGCTTTTCCCATGTCTACTTTTCATTGCGTCCACACACACACACACACACACACACACACACACACACACACACTCACACACACACACACCCTCTGACCCTTTGAAGAGCTAATACTTAGTACCTATGTGACCTTGGTCAATTGCCTAACCTCCTGTACCTCATTTATTAAAATGAGTTCAACCAGATAACCCCTCCAGAAATAACCAAATTTAAACTATTTTTTTTCCTTTTCTTTTGCTGAGGCAATTGGGGTTAAGTGACTTGCCCAGGGTCACACAGCTAGGAAGTGTTAAGTATCTGAGGCCAGATTTGAACTCAGGTCCACCTGATTTCAGGGCTGGTGCTCTATCCACTGTACCACCTAACTGCCCATACACTTTTTTTTGAAGAAGAAGACTCTGTAAGAAGAGAAATAAAGCCAAATCAAAAAGCTGGTGAGGTAGGAGAAAGCAAACAAGAAGCCAGGAAAGTGGAAGGAGATATGATCAAAAGTGACCTTCAGAGTTGAAGACCTCACAGTTTCATGAAAATACCGTAATTATTCCCAGTCAATACATGATTATCTTAGTAGTAGCCTGAAAGAATTAATCTACTTCTTAGAAGGACCAACTATTTAAAGAATAGCTCCTCTACAAGACTGTATTCTATTATTAGTAAAGGGACTATTCTCTCAAACCATTACACATAACCAATTTTCCAAAGATTTACCAAAATATTGTGCCCTAAAATACAGTCTGACTCTACATAAGAAACTAAAGTGGCTTCCTATTTTTTTAAATGTGAAATGCAAACTTTTTTGCTCAGCAATCAAAGTCAGTCACAATTTGACTAAAATTTCCTTTTCCAGATTTATTACAAATAAATCCCTTGTCCCATCTCCAATATACCAGGTCTTATAAACACATTAACCTACTGTAACAATATTATTATATCCTGTCTCTGTACTTTTTCATAAGCATTCTTCTTCCTCCATCAGCTCCCAATCTTATTCCAGAATACTCTCTTTCACTTCACAGTGCTACTTCACAGGATATATAAATTCCTTCAAAGGTTAGTTCTGTTGTTGCCATCTACACAAGACCTTTCCTAACACCCACACTGCAGTTTGTGGTGCTTTCTCCTCCTCTCAAATTATTTTGCACTTGTATTGAGCTGTGCTGTGTTTATTTCTCTCAGCACCTGTTATTTAATGCTGGTAAAATTTAAGTTCATTGTTTCATTTTTTGTTTCATTTTTGCCTTTGTATCATCCATGCCTTAAAGACTAACTTTTATATAATTTATGCTTAATAAATGCTTGTTAATTAAATTATAAAAAGGTGCATTTTAGGCTTTCATGCCAGAGGTAAAACAATAAGAAAAACAAAAATCCTTAAATATCAGGTATAGCATTTGATGAACTAAATTATACTATGAGAAAGATTAGTGATATTTCCACAATTCATGGAAATATTTAGTGACGTCAACATGACAAATTTGAGTTTTCCTAGCCTGACTGAACCACACAAATTTCAAACAACAACATTTTTTGTTTACAACATTTGACAAAATTTCACAGAAATAAAATTTCCACATTCTAAACTAATTCACTTACCTCTGCTTCTTCTACTATATCACCAGCCAGGTTTGTCTTCTGAAGTACCTCAAAGATACCATCACTAGATGCCCTCCTTTCCTCCAATACAGAAGCATACATGTCTTCAGAACCTGTTTCAGCTACACCATAATGGGCTACCTCCTCCTGGATCCATTCAGAGTCTTCTTCAGATTGTTTCAAGGAACTACTACTGCTCTTGAGAGATATTCCCGCAGTGGAAAGACCATGAGGTACAGAAGTGAATGAGGCCTGATGCCCTGAATAAGAATGCTCATCTTGGGCTAAAGCCCCAGCCTCCAGTATGTCAGGTACTGACAAGCTCAGCCGTCTGTCTAAACGACAACTTTCTCTTAAGTCCAGAGTTTTGTCTGAGTTTTTCTTCACTTTCTTCTTGCTTAAGTTGAGTAACAAAGGTCGTGTTCTCTGTTTCAATGAACCCCAAACAGATGGTTTATCCAGATCCATGACTGTCTAAGCAACTGTAAAAAAATCCTTTTTGCTGGGGAGTGCTTCAGCTTAAAACTTCAACAAATCCTATAAAACATGATTTAGGAAAAACAGTAGTTAACTTTCAAAATAGGTTTACTTTAGAACAAAATACTTTGGGGAAAACACAATTTGTATTTCCCGATCTTCCACAAAATGACTCAAGAATGAGAACAATTCAATTAGTAATTTTCCTCACTGGGGAAAATGCAATATTTTTTGACTATGAGTCGAGGCCTTTAGACATTATCACAATAGAACCAGGCAAGTAAAAGCAACACACAAAGCACGGAACACATGATCTAGACAACTATTTTCCTTCTTTTCCTCCCAAGGGAAAGCATAATAACAAAATTTTCCTAGAGTTTATTTATGCATTTTATAGATTAAGAGTTTTAAGTACTTTAACTAGTGTGATCAGTATAGACACCTTTCTATTCCCTAAACCAAAATATAAAGCAAAAAGTATTCCCCATTGATGCTCTTATTTTGGAGACCAGTTGCCCACCTACATCAATTAGAACACCATCCCAGGAATACTATCATATTCAAAACTATCAGCAAAAGAGTTAAACCATCAGGAAATCTTTTCTAGAGGTTGCATGTCTTTGTTGTCATGTTTGAGAAGTAAGCCTTCAAAACAAAAATAAAGAGCTCAAATAGGAAAAGCAGCTGAATGACACAGTGGATAGAGGTGCCTGAAGATCTGAGTTCAAATTCAGCCTCAGGAAATTATTATCTGTGTGATCCTGAAAAAGCTCTACCTCATTTTTCTGAATTGTAAATTGGAGATAATAAGGTTGTTGTGAGGATCAAATAAAATAAAATTTATAAAGCACTTCACAAACTACCTGATATGTAGAAGATGTTTAAGAAATGTTTTTTTTTTCCCTTCCCTTCTTTCTAAACTTTATTCTGGTTTAATAATATGAAATCTACTCAAGAGCCTAGTCCATGTGATTGGCTGACAAAAATTAGCTTACTTAGCAACTACATTTACTAGATAAATGTTCTCATAGACCCACCTTTACATTTCATCTAGTCATCCTGCTATTTGCTTACCAATGATGTATGATTTTTCCAATTTTATCCTTCATATTTAACCTGGCTCTTGGACCTGGACCTCCTATCTATGATTCTATCACTGGGGAAGATCATTTACTCCTCTTTGGGGGCTCTTGTGTTAAGGCTCAGCAAACTTGTTGGTGATTCATTAATTGCAAACTCACAAAATTCACAACCTGATTCTAGACACCATACTATACTTTACCTTTACATCCATCTACATTAACTTTTATCATTTGATTATCCCTTATTTTGGACATAGTAATCAATAATACCATTTCTTCTGGAAAGGGTATGTCAAATAACTGCCTGAAGCAATTCACTATCCTTGTGACTTCCCAGACCAAAACTGGCCAAAACTGTTCCCTTATTCAAATGTTGACTTTCTCTATTTATAACATTTTAAGTGCAAAAACTCTTTATGTTTTGTTCATGTTATGGTATGTTCATGTCCCCAAAGTTTTGAAGTTTAGTCTTTTTCATTCATTCATTCATTTTGTTGGCAGTTCCAAAGATATAGCCAAATAGAGAGCTCTTTTAAATTGTTCTCTACAATACAGGTATAGTTTCATTTATTTACTACATATTTGATTATATTCAGTCTAAAAACAAGTGACAAAAAAGCTGCCTAATCATTCAAGTTTGAAAATTATATTTGTGAGCATATATGTACATAATTTTTTAAAGATCTGTACTTTTTTTAACCCTGAAGATGCATAGTCATGATTTCCAAACAAAAATATATATTTGGGAAAGATTATTCCTTCTGAAGAGATTTTGTAAAAATAATTTTTTCCTTCTTAAAAGTGGAACTTTCACAAACTCTCTAGAAAGTTTGATCATCATACTTTTAATGCTTAGCTAGATAAAGAAATGTCCTTTAAAGAAAACCACATATTGAAAGTATTAGTCTATGAATCCAAATTGCATATAAATCATAAATGAGGCTGAAAGGGAAGAAACTTACCAATCCTACTTTTTCAATATGTTTTATTCTTCATTTATGACTTTTTTTGTAAACTGTTTCCAAATGCTTGATATGTTATTTTTGACAAGTGCTCCACCAGTTTTGACTGGGAGATTTCCAGTGCTGAAGAAATTATATTACAAGAAAGCCCACTGTACTTGTAGACAATCCATGCCAAGAAACTAGCAGCATTTTCCATGTAATAGCTTTTTTTTAAATAAATTAAATCTCAATAATAAAACAGTATTCATTAAAAAATAAAGTATTTCCAACTCATAATCCTGAGAGAGTTAATTATCTACTATGTACATTAACCAGATCTCTTGTTTTTAATGTACCTCATCCTATCTTTTGGCTCACAAACTCTTCTTCAGAGAAATCTTTAAATACAAATTCAAATGTACAGTAAAATGTCTTCATTCCTTTTAAGAGATGTTTGAAAACAAATTTAAGGGACTGCTTTTTTTTACTAGGGGAAACACAAGTTAACAAGTTTACAAGTTAAAATTTAACCATACTCTGGAAAATTATTTCCTTAGACCAGGGCATTATCTGGCAAACTATGGCTTTCAGTTATTGAATTTAGAAAAGTATACTCTGTTGCCAAGCTCCCAAAAAGCAATCAAGATCTTTACCTGGCAGAGCCCTAAGCCAAGTCACTTAATGGAAGAAGCCTCATATATAACACTTTTAAGAGTACACAGGTTTCTAACCTGGTAGCAATCTACCAGTCTAATAGAGGGGGGAAAAATCAACAACTCAAAAATCTTTAAAATACTAAATAGAACAACATTACTATATAACTTCAGAATAAATTATAAGAAAATAAATATTCATGATAAGAAATTGGAAATGAGAATATAGTGAAAAATAAATGTCTAACATAACATAAATATAAAAAATAGAATTTAATTAAATACATATTAAATTCAACTTTTTTCACAGCATTTTTACTTGAGTAGGACTTAGAAAAAAGCTGATATTGTGTTCCTGTCATTAAAATATGTTTGTTATGTTTATATATTGTTATTATAATAAATATATTTTAAATTCATATATACATACACACACTATGAAAAAGGAATAAAACTACTTTTTTGTCATAGGACATCTATATATTGTATTGGTGGAGCATTTTACCATTAGCTCAAAGGGATCTTATTGTATCGGGGGTGAGGGGGATGCGGATAAAGACAGGGAAAGAATCTTTGTATTTTTAATCCTGAACTGTGTCTACCATCTAGAAAGGAGATAAATACATTCTAGATTATACAAGATTATATTGAAGTTAGCATCCTACTTTACTTGGTACAATTACCAAAATTATCAATTCACACAGGATCATAGATTTTGAAATGGGGTTTTCATTTTACCATTAAAGAAACAGAGTCTGAAAAAGATTAAATGATTTACCAAGTGTTACACAGTAAGTGATATTAAGTGTCTGAAACAAGATTTTAACTTGGATCTTTCTGACTCTAAGTACAGAACTCTATCCACAACATCACCCAACTACCAAATATGTTTTCATATTTAAGATCTTAGCTTTTAAAGTTCTATGACTGGGTCCATTTTTAAACTTGAGAACAGCTTTCAGAAATATGGACATTTAATTCAATCTCTTACAATATCCTGAAATGCCCCTATTTTTAAAAAATAAATTAGATTTCCTTTCCTGAATCAAAACTTCTCAATCAGTCTGTTAAAGTGCTAATGATTTCTTAGCTCAAAGAGTTAGTTTGTAATCAATACACATATCCCAGAGAAGCAAAGTCAACAATGTTCAGAGCACAATTTCCTTAAATAGGTCAATTTAAATTATTTCTTTTTAAAAAATACTTATATTTAAATGGGGGAATAAGATTTTTAATCAGGATATACTGCTGGATTAGGGGATGGTCCCTTTGAGATCTGAAGTCTATATATTTACAAGAAATCAAATTATGGGACAAAAGTCCCATAATTGATGTTTATTTCTTAAGTACATTTTTTGTGTAACTTCAGTAGCTTATATATAGTAAAGAAGTGAATCAATTAAAAATATCTCAAATATTTCTAAAGTAATTTTTTAATGTAGGTCATTAGGATGCCCACAAAAAAAAAAAAAATCTTACTCGGATGACTTCAAGTCAATGAACATTTATTGAGCTCTTAATATGTGTTAGACTTCGTACACTGGAGACACAAAGATAAAAACTAAATGATCTTTCTGAAAGAACTTGTACAACATTTATAAAAATATGTAAATTTCAGGAGGGATGGAATACTAAAAACTGGAAGTTAAGAGGACTTAGGAAAAGAGCTTTGCTTTAAAGGAAGCCAAAGAATGTGTGGAAATGGAAGAAGTAAGGGGCAAGAAGCCAGAGCAAAAGACTTCAATGATATGGAAACAACAGAATGGGAAAGCTAGTAGTCTAGTTTGAATAGAAGGCATATTTCATAAAAGAGATAATATGAAATAAGTCTGATAGGGCATTTACGAATCAGACTGTGAAGGATTTTATGTGTTAGACTAAAAAAAAAATTAAAACACAATTCTGAGGCAATAGAAAAGCAATAAAGATGTTTGAGTAGGGAAGTGACTTAGGGAGATTACTTTAGCAGCTGGATGGAATCCAGATTAAATTATAGAGAAAATAGAAATGAGATGAACAATAAGGAACCGTCACTCTAGTTAAAAAGCTATGTAGACTCAAACTAGAGTGTTGGTTAGAGATAAAGATAAGCAATAATGGAAAAATTGAGAAGATAGAATAGACAAAACTCGACATTTTTTTATATAGGAGGAAAGGGGAATGCTGGAAAAGATTCAAAGGTAATAAACCTGAGTGACTAGAAGGATGGTAGTGTCCACCACAGAAATAAAGAAATTTGGAGTGAGGATGCATTTGGAGAGATATTATGGGTTTTGTTGTATTATAGAATGTGAGATAATAATGATTGAAACAGGTAGAAGTACCTAGCAGGCAACAGCTAGCTATAGAAGAGTTAAGTATGGAGATTAAAATAGACTCAATTGTAACAAAATTCACCTGGAAGAACTTTAAAAACTTAAGAATGTCAAGGGGAACTCCAGACCAAAATAAGATAAAAATGAGTACATGAGTTGGGTGTAAAGAGCGATACAATATGCAAATTAGGAGAGCAAAAGATAGGTTGCCTATCAGATCTTTGGGAAAGGGAGGAGTTTATGGTTAAAGAAGAACCAGAGAACATTATGAAATAGAAAATGAACATTGTTGATTACATTAAATTAAAGAGATTTTGCATAAGTAAAACCAATACAAAAAATATTAAAGGAGAAGCACAAAGCTGAGGAAAAAATTTACATTCAGTGTTTCTGATAAATGCTTCATTTCTAAAATATATAAAGAACTTTGTCAAATTTATAAGAATAGAAGTCATTCTCCAATTGATAAATAGCCAAAAGACATGGACAGACAATTTTAAGATGGAGAAATTAAAGCTATCTATAATCTTATGAAAAAATGCTCCAAATAACTATTGGTTAGAGAAATGCAAATTAAATCTGGAGCATCATGTCACGCCTCTCAGATTGGCTAAAATTATAGGGGAAAAAATGATAAATGTTAAAAGGGGATGTGGGAAAACTGTGACACTGATGCATTGTTGGTGCAGTTGTGAAATGATCCAACCATTCTGGAGAGCAATTTGGAACTATGCCCAAACAGCTATCAAACCGTGCATACAGCTATGCAGTGCTATTGTTAAATCTGCATCCCAAGGAAATCATAAAGAAGGGGAAAGGAACCATATGCAAAAATGTTTATATCAGCTCTTTTTGTGTTAGCAAAGAACTGGAAAATGAGTATTTACTCATTTGGCATCTGCCCACTGATTAGGGAATGACTGAAATAAGTTGTGGTATATGAAAGTAATGGAACATTATCATTCTGTAAAAAAAGGATAGCTGATTTTAGAACAAGCTGATTTTAGAAAGATCTGGAAAGATTTATACAAATTCATGCTGAGAAAAACAAGCAGTACCAAGAATACACTGTACACAGTAATAGCAAGATTGTGGGATAATCAATTATGACAGACTAGATTCTTCTCAGTGATCCACAGCAACCACAATAAACTTTGAATTGAAAACATTATCTGTTCAGTTAACTATGTTCAGTTTCTTTTTTTTTCTTTTTTTTTTTCTCTCTCATGATTTTTCCTCTTTGTCTGATTTTTTCTTTCCCAACATGATTTACAAAGAAATATGTAAAAAGTATACATTTTTAACCAAAATAAATAATTAAAAAATAAGATAAGGGTCAATGATAACTCAGTATGTGAAAAGCACAGAAACCAAACCAAAGAGACTTAATCTTTTTATTATTGACTTGTTCAAATTGCTGTTTTATTACATTTAGATCTAGTTCTGTCCAAGTTTCACTTTACTCTCTAAGCAAAAAAGCCATGCCATAGAGTAAGACATTATCTTTCTTGAACTATAATAAAATCCAGGACCAGGTATGATGGCTCTTGGAAAGGATATGCTAACCTATTACTCTTACTACTTACTCTCTTGGTAACTTTGGAACTCAAAAATTTTCTTCCTCAATCATTTTTCTCCTATACATATAATTTCCACTTCTTAGATTATAAATTCTTCAAGCACAAGGAATATTTTTTTATTGAATTTGTATTTCTAGTGCTTAGCACAGTGCTTGGTCCATAGTGTTCATAATAAGTGTATGCATTTACTCTCTTATTTATTGATTCATGATGTGCTTCCTCTTTGCCATAACCAGAGGCAGCACTTTGGGTATTGGGGGTTAAAGCATATCATTGAATTTTAACAATTTGATATTCCATTTGCTCATAGAATTGCTCAACTTGTACCTGATGTCTAAATACTATTATTTGAAAGTAATTTATCATCTTGGGGAAGCCAGGTGGTACAATGGATAAAATATTGGGCTTGAAATAAGAAAGATTCCTGAGTTCAAAACTAACCTCAGACACATAGTAGCTATATGACTCTAGGTAAATCACTTAATTCTTTTTTTTCCTGAGGCAATTGGGGTAAAATGATTTGCCCAGTATCACACAGCTAGAAAATATTAAATGTAAGTCACTTAATTCCATTTGCCTCAGTTCCTCATCTGTAAAATATGCTAGAGAAGCAAGTGTCAAATTATTTTAGTGTCTTTGTCAAGAAAATCCCAAAATGGGATCATGAAAGATTGGAAATGATGAAATAATTCAACAATAACAAAATGTTATCATATTAATCCATTTTATTTGAAAGATGTTTATAAAAGAAAAGAGCTTGCTACAGCTATGTTGCTACCAAGAAAAACTAAAGAGGGGAAAACTGAGGCTAAAGTTGGAACACAGGGAGAGATATAAAACACAGAAGCAGTGAAGGTATCAAAGGCAAAAATTGATAGATTAGATTTCAGAAACATTAGATGAATTGACCCATCCTGATGAATTGACTCTGAACTAATCTACTAAATCACAAATTTCTTTATATATGACATCATAGAATTGTAGATTTGTAGTAAGCTTTGATTCCAGAGGAAATATAGACTAACCAATTCATTTCATATGAGAAAACTGAAGTTCAAAAAGAATGTTAATTACCTAAAGTGATATGGGTAATACTACTCATTTGAGTAAGTGGAAGGATCTGGATCTAAACCAAGGAACTTGACTCCAAATCCAGAATTTGTTTATCTGTCCATCTAGCAGTGCATTATTTGTCTGTCCTTCACAAAGTTGTATGTACATATTCACATGTATGAAGATGTGAAAAGGGATGCTGGTTAGGCAAATAAAAATTAACCAAAGTCAAAAAGAAAAGTTCAAATCTAACCTCTAATATATAAACCTCTCAGTGACCCAGACAACTCTGTAAGAGTCTAACTTTCATATAAATTGCCTATATCAATTAATTGGGTATGTAACTAAAAAAGCAAACCAAAAAAGAATTAATCCCCACCCCAACTAAATGCCAAAATGGAAATCCTAAAACTCAAAGGGAAAATTAATAAAATTAAAAATCAAACATTGAACTAATAAATGAAATTAGGAGATGGATTTTTTTAAAAAAACAGAAAAACCAATGGTTAATCTGATTTTAAAATAAATAAGAACACTAAATTACCAAGTATCAAATATAAAAAAAAAAAAATCACTACACCACCAATGAAGATGAAATTAAAGCAATTATTATGAGCTATTTTGCCCAATTATATTCCAACATTGACAACAATCTAGATGAAATGGTTGAATATTTACTAAAATCTAAATTTTCCAAATTACCAGAAGCTGAAATAGAATGCTTAAAAAATCCTATCTTTGAAAAAGAAGTTGAACAAGAAATACATGAATCCCCCAAGAAAAAATCCAAGGCCAAGATGAATTTGCAAGCAAATCTGACTAAACATTTAAAGAAAAATTAATTCTAGTATTATATAAACTATTTGAAAAAATAGTTAAAGAAAACCTAACAAATTACTTTTACGATGCAAATATAGTTTTGAAGAGGGAAAGCAAAAAAATAGCCAAAAAAAAAACAAAAAAAAAAACCCTGGCTCAATTTTTCTTAAAGTAACATTTTTTAAATAAAATACAAACAAGGAGACTAGCCATATATCACAAGGATATACACCATGTACATATATCAGGAATAAAGGGCTTTTCAATATTAGAAAAACATAATTAACCATAGTAACAAAAACAACAAAAATCATATGATTTTATAAATAGACGAAAAAAAGTTTTTGACGAAGTGTAGCACCATTCCTATTAAAAAAAAAAAAAAACACAACACTGGAAAATAACAATAAATAGGAAAAATTACTTCTCAGATCTTTGGTTAAAGGAAGAATTATAATCAACATTTGATTCTTCTCATTGAAGGGGAAAGCATTATAGGAATGAAAGTGGATGATTTTAACTACTTTAAATTAAACTTTTTGCACAGACAAAAGCAACACAGCCAAAGTTAGAAGAAAAGCAGGAAATTGGTGGTGGTGGTGGTATTCACAGCAAATTTTGCTGATTAAGATCTCATTTCTCAAATATATAGGGAACTGAGTCAAATTTACAAAAACAAGAGCCACTCCCCAATTGATAAATGGTTAAATGAAAGGAATAGGCTAGTTTCAGAAGAAATCAAAGATATCCATAGCATATGAAAATCTTAATCATTTATAATTAGAGAGATACAAATTAAAAAGAACTCTGTGTTGCTTATCACACTGTCTGATAAGACCGAAAATGAGAATGACAAATACTGGGAGGGATGTGGAAAAACGGATACACTAAGCTATCTTTGATAGAACTGTGAATTGTTTTAAGCTTTCTGGAGAAAAATTTGGAACTATGTCCAAAGGGTTATGAAGCTATGCATATCCTTTGTACCAACAATATTACTACTAGGTTTGTTTCTCAAAGGAAAATAAAAAAGGAACTATATAAACAAAACTATTATCAGTTCTTTTTGTGATAGCAAAGAATTAGAAAATAAGGAAATGTCCACCAATTGGGACATATATATATTATATATACATATTTACATACATATATATTACATATATATATATATATACATATGGATGTACATATATATATATAATATATATGTAATAGTGAATATAATATATTATAATATATATAATTGTGAAAGAATATTATTTTACTGTATGAAATGATAAAGGGAATAGTTTCAGAAACACCCAGTAAGACTTTTATGAACTGATACAAAGTAGCTGAGTAGAACTGGGAACACTGTACGGTTACAGCAATATTATAATAATAGTCAACTGGGAAAGACAGCTACTTTAATAGGACAATGGTCCATGACAATTCCAAAGCATTGTTGATGAAAAATGTTATCCACCTCCAGAGAGAGAACTGATTAACTTTTGAGTGCAAATTGAAACATTGTTTTTACTTTATTTTTCTTGTTTGTTTTTGCAACATGGCTAAAATGGACATATGTATTACATGACTGCACATGTATAAAGGGAATCCTATTGCTTGCCTTCTCAATGGGTCGGAGGATTAGAGAAAAAGAATTTGGAATTGAACATTAAAAATAAATGTTCTAAAAAAGGAAAAAATATAATATAAACGAGATTACATTGTCCAGTTTTTAATTAAATATTTTGCTATATTATGCTTTTTCTTAGGTTTAGAGATTCAAGAAATAAGAATGGATCCTAAAGCCTATGGAATAAAAATAGTGACATCTGCACTAATATAAAGAAAAATCAACAAAATAATGAAGGAGATTAAAGATTATCTCTATTTAAAACTATTTTCAAAATGACTCAGTTTAGGACTCCAAGATGGGATAATCTATCACAAAAGAATTAATGGAGACTGCTACAGTATTGGCAAACATAACCCATCAAAAGGTAATCTTATGTTAGAAGAAAAAAGAAAAGAAAGGAATTATTCTCTATCATATTTATTTAATGTTGTACAAAGACAAGTAAAGACTGTGAATGTGCATAACTCACTCATGTCTTTGGATAAAAATATCCCTACACTAAGGAAGCATAACTCACTAAGCTATATTAGTTACAAGTAAAGATTCTTTTGGCAGCATCTAGTTTCCTTTTTCTGATATCTTGTTTTTGAAACAATTTTTTGATGTTTCCTTAATTGGACTTATCGGTCAGAAACAGAGCATCCTGTGAATCTGGCAAGTCATGATTCTCTGGTAATATTTTCCAATAAATTCATAAATTCACATTCTGATTTTAAAAATCTCACTTACTAAATAGCTTCCAATCATCTTGGTAAACATCAAAATATGCAAACTTGAAAAGCTGAAGTCTAGGTTAGTGATCCTTTCTCCCCACATGGAAAAATTCCCTGTAGATTCCCTCAGAAATTTTATCTCCAATCACTGAAGAAGTTAATCTACTCAGTTTTGGAATGCCTACTCAGAACAAAATAGTTGGCAAGTGAATCAAACTTACCTACCTTGCCTAATTCAGCATACAACATATATATCATGCCTGACATCCCAATCAATTTGGGATATATCACATTTTACATTTTCTGTTCTAGAAGCAATAATTAAATAAATACTTCCACACCTCCTATCCACAGTCTGCCGATATATTAATCAACTCATATTCCCTTACTCTATAGGTCAACATTACCTTTTCTGGCCACCACTACTCTTTATTTGTTGTCTCCCTCATTAGAATAAAACTTGAAAACAAAGAATATTGCATTTTTTACTTTAATACCTTAGAATGCATAGAGGGAACATTTATAAACAATTTTTTCATTCATTCTTTCATGGTGATCTCATGCAGTCAAGCCAGGGGGCCAAGCTTTTATTATCCAACTCAGAATTATCTTGTCAAAAATTCCAATTTGTTAACTATGCCCAAAAGGCTAAAAAACTGTGCATACCATTTGATCAGCAGTATGCTACAGAGTCTGTATCCCTAAAAAATCATAAAATATGGAAAAGGACCCACATGTACAAAAAATCTTTTTAGCAGCTCTTTTTGTCGTGGCAAAGAATTAGAAAATGAATGGCTGCCCATCAACCAGGGAATAGCTGAATAAGTTATAGTATATGACAGTAATGTAATATTATTATTCTATAAAAATGATGAAGAGGCTGATTCTAGAAAAACCTGGAAATAATTACATGAACTGATGCTAAGTGAAGCAAGCCGAACCATGAAAACATGGTATATAGCAATAGCAAGATTATGTGATAATCAACTACAATAGACTTGGCTCTTCCCAGCAATTCAGTGTTCCAAAGAAATTTCAATAAATTTTGAATAAAAAAACTCCATTTGCATCTAGAAAGAGAATTATGGAAACAGTACAGATTGAAGCACACTATTTTCGTCACTTTTATTTGCCTTTTTTTTGGTCATAGTTTTTCCCTTTTGTCCTGATTTTTCTCTCTCAACATGACTCCTATGGAATGTAAAACTCGAATGTACATACATGGTCTAAAAATTAAAAACAATTAGATAAAAATAAAAGACAAATATAAATAAATACATAAACAAATATAAAATGATTTTTTAAAATTCACTCTCTGATCCTCAAATCCAAACGTGTCAAGTGTAATGGAAAAGTTTCTTAAACATTACATGTGTTTCAACCAAGAACTACAAAGAAAAATGAAACAATCACAATCTCAAAGATTCAGAAGACAAGATTTGGAAGAAGACTAATTATTCTCAGTGGTGAAGCACCATAAACAAATAATGAAAAACAAACAAGGTCAAACAGAAAAGGCAAATCTCATTAGAGAGTAAAAATCCTCAAATACAGACTTGCAAACATGGCCAAGAAAATTCAATTAAACAGAATTGGTAGTGATCTTACCTGAAAAATGAGAGAAAAATAAAGTGAAGAACAGTACATCCAAAATATACTTTCCAGAAGACTCAGATTAAAAAGTGAATAATGTAATCTATACCTATACAAACAATGAAATCCTTTACAAAATCAATGATTCCAACTGACAAAGAATGTACTGGTCTCATCTTTTAGTGTCCAGGAAATTATTCTGGTAGTAGAGGTATCACAAAAAGACACAGCTACTGGGTGTAAAATGGAGAAGTAGAGGATCAGACTTAGAGCTGCAAGGGATCTTAAGAGGTTATGTGAGACTATTTCTAACAATGTGAAAATATTATGTGATCCCCAAAGAAGGATTACTTAATCATTTGCCATTAAAAGATGCTTCCTATTCTACAAAGTGGAGCTTCCCATCATTGGACAAGGTCTAGTTACTTATACTGAAGCAAAAATATGTACTTTTATATGATTTCAATTATTCTTTTGCCCAATTCCTGCTCTCTGGAACAAAAATAAATTCAACTTCTCCTGTCTCTTCTCTAGTTTAGATAGGATAAGGACTGAGCTTATGAATTACATTAGTAGAGAGGATTTTTGGTAGGAAGAATTGTCTCTACAGATAATTATCTGCAATTTATAATATTTAAAGATTTACATTAATGATGTAATATTCATTTTCCATGCCTTTTAAACTAACACAGGCTGGAGCACATATTTGATGTTTAATAAATACCTGTTGAATAAAATCTCTCAACTAATTTCCTTAGTGTGGTACATTTTTTTTTTCTTTTCAACATATTTGTTTGCCTTCCTGAAGACATAGGTTAAAGTTTATAAATCAAGTAATGTGCCAGCAGAAATTATGTAGCCTATTGCTACATACAAGGGAAGCAACAATAGCAAAATAAAATAGAAAAAAAAATAGAAAAATTAGCAAAAATAAATAAGTGTCCTATATTCAGAGGCATTTGATGACTTATTTAATCACAAACTTCAGTGAAAATTTAGTCTAATCTATACTCACTCACAAATCTCCACTACCTATAAGTGACAGGTGATTAGGCAGCCATTTAAAAATATTTATTTTTAATACACATTGTTTTATGAATCATGTTGGGAGAAAAAAAAAGCAGAGCAAAAGTGAAAAATATTAGGAAAGAAAAAAACCAGGAAAAAGAAGTGAACATAGCATGTGAAATTTACATTCAATCTCTATAGTTCTTTTTCTGAATGCATATGACATTTTCTGTCCAAATTCAATTGGAATTATTTTGGACCACTGAACCACTGAGAAGAACCAAGTCTTTTATTGCTGATCATCATACATTCCTATTGTTATTATATACAATGTATTCCTGGTTATGCTTGTTTTGTTCACCATTAGTTCATGTAAGTCTTTCTAGGCCTTTGTAAAATCAGCTTGTTTATCATTTTTATAGAACAATAATATTCTATTATTTTCACATACCACAACTTATTCAGCCATTCTCCAATTTATGAGCATATACACACATTTTTTAATTCTTTGCTACCACAAAAAGAGCTGCTACAAACATTTTTGCACATGTGGCTCTTTTTCCCTCCTTTATGATTTCCTTGGAATACAGACTCTATAGTGCACTGCTGGGTCAAAGAATATGCAGTTTGATAGCCTTTTGGGCATAGTTCCAGATTGCTCTCCCAAATGGTAGCTAATATTTCTAGTACAATATTGAATAATAATGGGGATAATGGACATCCTTGTTTAACCTCTGATCTTACTGGTACAGCTTCTCTCCATTACAATAATGCTATTGGTTTTGGATAGATAATGCTTATTATTTTAAGGAAAGCTCCCTTTATCTCTATGCTCTCTAGTGTTTTTAATAGGAATGAGTGCTGTATTTTGTCAAAAGATTTTTCTGCATCTAATGAGACTATTATCATATGATTTCTGTTGGTTTTGTTATTGATATGGTTGATTATGGTAATATTTTTCCTGATGTTAAACCAGTCCTGAAATCTTGGTATAAATCCCATTTAATCATAGTGTATTATTATACTGCTGATGATGAGTCGCTATAATGTCTTTACTAATATTTCATTTAAATTTTTTGCATCAGTATTCATTAGAGAAATGTCTATAATTTTCTTTTCCTGTTTTGGCCCTTCCTGGTTTAGGTATCAGTATCATATTTGTGTCACAGAAGGAATTTTGCAGGACTCTTTCTTGACCTTTTTTGTCCAAATAGTTTACATAGTTTATATACATTAAATGTTTGGTAAAATTCACTTATGAATCTATCTGGCCCTAAAGATTTTTTATGTACGAGTTTATTAATATCTTGTTCAATTTATTTTTTCTAAAATGAGATTATTTCCTTTTCTGTTAATCTGAGCAAATTATATTCATCCATTTCAGTTGGATTATCAGACTTACTGCCAAAGAGTTGAGCAAAATAACTCCTAATTATTGCTTTAATTTCTTTTTCATTGGTGATAAGTTCACACTTTTCATTTTTGATGCTAGTGATTTGTTTTTTTTTTCTTTTCTCTTTCTACTCAAATTAATCAAAGGTTTATCAATTTGTGGGTTTTTTCTTGAAGCCAACTCTTAGTTTTATTTATTAGTTCTATAGTTTTCTTAATTTCAATTTTTTAATCTCTCCTTTGTGTTTCATAATTTCTAATTTTATATTTATTGGGGGGATTTTAATTTGTCCTTTTTCTAGCTCAATTTATTGATCTCCTCTTTCTCTAGTTTATTCATAGAGCTATTTAGAGATATACAATTTTCCCTAAGAAGTGCTTTGACTACATCCTATAGGTTTTGGTATATTATCTCATTATTGTAGTTTTCTTGGATGAAATTAAGGATTCTTTCTGTGATTTGTTGTTTGACCCACTCATTTTTTATAACTAGATTATTTAATTTCCAATTGGTTTTTAATCTATCTTTTCTTGGCTCTTTATGGAATATAATTTCTATTGCATTATGGTCTGAAAAGGAAGTATTTATTATTTCTGCCTTTCTGTATTTGATTGTGAGGTTTTTATGCCCTAATACATGGTCAATTTTTGTGTGTAGATGCCATGTACTGCCGAGAAAAATGTGCATTCCTTTCTATTCCTATTCACTTTTCTCCAGAGGTCTATCCTACTTAGATTTTCTAGTAATCCATTAACTTCTCTAGTTTCTTTCTTGGCTATTTTATGGTAGGATTTATCTGAGTCTGAGAGGAGAAGATTGAGGTCCCCTACTAATACAGTTTTGGTATCTATTTCTTCCTATAACGGGCTTAAAATCTTCTTTAGGAATTTGGCTGCTCTACCACTTAATACATATACATTTAATATCATAATTACTTCATTGCTTATGGTACTCTTTATCAAGATGTATTTTCCTTCCTTATCTCTTTTAATAAGATCTATTTTAAATTTTGCTTTAAAATTTGCTATCTCTGCTTATTTTACTTCAGCTGAAGCATAATAAATTTTTTCCAGCCTTTTACCTTTACTCTGGATCTGTCTCTCTGTGTCAAATGTGTTTCTTGCAACCAACATATTGTAGGATTCTGTTTTACAATCCATTTTGCTACTTCCTTCCATTTTGAGAGAGCTCATCCCATTCATTTTCATAATTGTGATTATCACCTCTGCATTTCTTTCTATCTTATTTTCTCTCCTGCATATACTTTTATTCTTTCTTTCCACTCTGCCCTTGGAAGTATTTTTTTTTTACTCACCATACCTATTACCTTGTCTTCTATCACCCCTTTCTCCTTTTTTTTTACTTTTTCCTCTAGTGTTTCTGCCTTCCCTTCTATCCTGCCCCACTCTTTTCTTTCCTCTTTCTCCTCCTATTTCTTAATAGGGTTAAATAAATTTCTAAACCCAACTGAATGATTAAGTTATTCCCTCTCAGAGCCAAAACTTATGAGATCAAACTTCAGTGCTCATCTACCTTCCTTCTTTCCCTCAAGGTCTTTTGTACCTTTTCATGTGATCTAATTTTCCCATTATATCTCCCCTTTCCTCTTTTTCTAGTACAGACCTTTTTTCCTACTCCTTAATGTCTTTTTTCTTTGATATCATCACATCAGAGTTCATTCACAACCACATCCTCCCTCCATGTGATGCCCTTCTCTTTCTGCCCCAGTGAAAGATAAAGTTCTCAAGTGTTGCAGATAACATTTTCCCATTTAAGGATGTAAACATTTTAAACTTTAAATAATATATTTTTCCTGTTCACCTTTCTATGCTTCAAGTTAACCATCCACAGTATCTTAAAACAATTTTAATTTGTCATAGATTTGAAACCTATAACTTTTCTGGTTGAATTCCCATGGAAATGTTCCAGCTTATAAATGTTATTCCTAAATTGTGGTCACCAGAACTAAATACAATTACCTAGATATAGTCTGGTGCTGGCAAAGTTGTTATTGTTTGTCCTTCATTCTAGAGGATGACCATAACATTAGAGAAGTAATGCTATTAAAATGGATTTAAGTAACGGAGAGCTATGCAAAGTTACGAGCCTTACTCTCTCCTCCAAAGTCATCTGTGTCCACTAACAATGGCCTTCAGTACAGTGGGAGACCTAGGCCTTTTTATGTTAAGGTCTTAACAGGTCTCACTTTGACTGGGACAACATCCTTTCAGTGAAAAGGCTAGGTAAGAAAGAAATTAGGCAAAGTATGGCCTCTTTTATCTAATTTAAAAAATAAAATCAAGCTGGGAGGGAAAGACCCTCAGGGTTTCTGGCCAAAACAGAAACAATTGCTACTTACATTCAGTCAGCCCCCCCCCCCCCCAAAAAAATGCCAAGTGGCCTTGGTCTGGAACCTTTGGTTGGCCAATCAATGACAGCCAGAGGGATTTGAGTTTAAGACCTGACCCTTAAAAAAGAAATATAACCAGGAACTCCAAGATATCTTGTGAGGTATTTGTAATCAAAATTTATATTCCTTTGAGCATTCCTTTGAAGGGACAAAGTACATTAAGATAGACACACCTGCTTATTCCTGGAATCCATGCCTCTTTAAATGCAGTCCATAGATGTCATAACATACTATTAACTCAAATTGAGCTTTCACTCCAACAAAATCACCAGATTTCTTTTCAGAAAAAAGAGATTTTTAAATAAATATGTGTACTTCCAACATTATATATTCATTATGTTGATTTTTTAAATATATACATGAAATTAATTCATACCTATTAAATGAATCTTATTAGAAAGAGGACAACATTCTACTCTGTCATAATCTTTTGGGATTTTGATTCTGTCATTTGGTATGTGAGATTAATATAAAGGTATGTCACTTCTGAATAAAAAAAAAATTGCTCATAACAGAAAACCAGGCATACTTCAAATATCCTGGTTTATGCTGTCATCATATCAACATTTCATCACTAGTTGAATCACGGAGAGAATGATTGGTTTTCCTTGAGATTTCTATAAGTGAAGGGTAGTAGAGATGAAAAAAGAGAGATTCTGAGATTAAGATTCTTGTTTCTCACCATATAGGACTTCCAAATGAGCATGTATCTTGGACTTATAGAAGGAAATTCACTGAAAATATTTTTAAGCAGATAAAGACATTGAAGAAGAGTGTCTAATGACAAGCACAGACTTGAATATGAAAATGCTTCCCACCCACATTCCAAGATGCTGTTGGTGTTTAAGAAAACATTATTTATATAAAAGTATTGTGAATCCAACAACCAATTATCAGAAGGGGAAATGATAATCAACAACATAAGGCTTTAAGGTTTTAAAAGCATTTTATGATTATGATTTTACTGAGCTCTATCATCTTAAATTAAAAGAAAGGATAATTTAGTCATAATTCTGGGAATAAATTCAAAATTTTAAAGTCTTTAATATAATCATATTATAATACTATATGTACGTACACACACACACACAAATATGGTACCCATTGTATCCATCAAGGTGGTTAAAGTGTTGAACTTATTAGAAAGAACTGAGTTCAGATCTGACCTCAAATGTTTAGTAGTTGTGTGATCCTAAGCAAGTCACTTAACTCTGTCTGCCTTAGTTCTTCAACTGTAAATTGAGCTAGAGAAGGAAATGGCAAGTTATTCTTGTATCTTTGAAAACAAAAACAACAACAACAATAACAACAACCCATATGGACTTAGAAAAAGTCAGACATAACTGAAATGCCTGAACAAAAAAAAAAAATAATAATTACACAATTTACTACTAACCCTACAAATCTCACTGCAGGAGTTTTATTGAACACACATTATCTCAAGCATTCTGGTCCCCACATATTTTCCTAATCTGTATAAGTCAACTCAGAAATCTTTCATTGTCCAAAAAAGGAATAATTATACTCTTTTGAAACAAAAGAGAGAGTCAGAGATAATGATAGAGCGAGGGAAAATGATAATATTAGCATGTCATAAATAAATTTGGTGGATTAAGTTCTTATGCTATATTAGTAAATTTTAACAATTCAAAGGAAGGGAGATTCATTTAGTAGGAAAGACATACTATTGAAACATACCTTCTTTTATTTCTGTGTTTATAACATTCAACTCTGTTTCCAAGAATATTTTACAGAGGATGGCAATAATACATAAGCATTAGGACAAAGTGGTCTTTAACCTAAATGAGTTTACAAGGTAGACATATAAAATACCTGAAAAATAATGTACATAAATAGATGAGTGCATGATATAACTGCGACAAATATTTCTAAATTCCAACAAGAATACAGCTCTAAGAAAGGTGGAGAATTGCTTCCTTTTCATATTTCTTCACAAACCCAGAAATATAATTTCCTTTTGGTCATATAGTCCTTTTCAAGAACACAACAATATGGAGAAAGTGTTGGCATGGTTGCTTCCTTACCTGAGACTTTCCTCTACCAGAGAAAGTACAGGTTTAGTCCTTATTCTCCATTTCCTGTTTTGAACACAAAAAGCAGAACAAGGAAAATAAAATTATCAAAAAAAAAATTTCAAATTAAAACTTGATCAGGAAAAACACTTTTTTTTTTCAAAAGTTAAATAGTTTGTCTCAAAAGATGATGGTTTCCACTATTTTGGAGGTCTTCAAGCAGAGGATGTCCAATTATGTCCAAGGCATGTTACACCGGGGAATCCTTTCATGTAT
The DNA here is from genome assembly GCF_048593235.1 of Sminthopsis crassicaudata. Classification (NCBI taxonomy): domain Eukaryota; kingdom Metazoa; phylum Chordata; class Mammalia; order Dasyuromorphia; family Dasyuridae; genus Sminthopsis; species Sminthopsis crassicaudata. The sequence goes on from NC_133618.1 coordinate 559,356,247, forward strand.
GTATTGGACTCAATGGTCTGATAAGATAAACTTGATTTCTGCCAAATTATAGATCACTGCCAATGAAATAATTTTAAAACAATCTACATTTATGTAACTTAATTGACTCTTCTCAAATATTTGTCAACCCTGGACTTTTCAATGCATCCCACTATAAAGGAACAATTTTAATAAGACAGTTTTTTTAAGTATCAACAACAATTTCTATTTATCCAAGTATTTCAAAGGGGTGAAAGGTTGCCTTGTTTTACTTTCAATATCTCTCTTTATCTTATTAAAATTGTGATACAACCATTGTTTGAAACTATTATTCAGCCTATATATACTTCCTGATTTTTAGTTGTCTCTATTATGATCTTATAGATAGGCTAGCAATACAAACAGTATGTATTTAGTAAATGTTCTTCATGTGCTAAGCAACACACTAAACACTGAGAATATAAGTAAAAGAAATAACAACAAAGAAAGATCATCCCTTAATAATATTACATTTTAATGAGAAATGAGACATATTAAAAAAAGAACTGAAAAGGGGGAAGTAAAAACTACACTCAGAAAGAATGCATCAGTGGGAAAGGGAACCAGCCTTGTAAAAGGTTGTTCCAGGGTCAGAAGGCCTCTCATACTGAGAGGATTTCAAAGGTAAGACAGTTGAGCAGTGTTACCAACATCTAGAGAGGCATATATTTACATACATGCACAAACGTGTAGATAAGGTGCAGGTGTACATACATGCATACTTACATGCATATTTAGCCTTTTGATGTGGTATCCCTAAACTTAGATTAGCCATCACATTGTGGATATGGAATATTGTACTCAACATATACCTGAAGCCTATCAAAACTCATGTTCCATTGTTACAAACTTTTAAAACAAATATACAACCAAAAATGCTAGAATTCCAACCACAGTTTGACAATGGCATCAGCACATCACCAGGGGGAAAAATCTATAATAAAATGCCATTGGAAAGAGGACTTATTTCTTGCCCTTTTGCTCATTTCTTTCACTTTTAGCATGCAGGTAGGACATAAAGTAGGGACGGAAAACACAATATCAACTAATCATTTAAGAAAATAAAATTGTCTAATGGAGGTGAATACAACTTGAAAAAATTGTCCAGGATCAAAGTAAGTATAAGCCATTTGAGTGACAAAGTAAGATGGGGGCAGGAGATTGTGCTTTGGACTGTGTAGCTATTCTGTAAGTAGAAACCATCAGGAATCATACTACACAGGAACATATCTACTTTGTAAAATCAATCATCATATTTCCAGTAATAAGTAATTTTGTAATAAATGCTTGTTAACTATTTTTGCCTAAGTTTTTTTTTTAAGATCTTAAGAAATAGAAAGCAACTTGATCTTATAAAAAAATGGACAAAAAGAAGAAATGTAATTCTGTTATCACATATGTTAAGAAAATGTGCTCGTGGACACCCTCTATAGGACCTCAAAAAGAGAACCTCAAATGGGGTCAGAAAAAATGGAACACAACTGAAAAATGACTCCACAGCAAAAGTCAGTGATTTAGAAATTGCAAAGTACTTTTACAATTCTATTTGAAAACTGTCAGACCCTGGGGGCAGCTAGTTGATATAGCAGATAGAGCACCAGCCCTGAAGTCAGGAGAACCTGAGTTCAAATCTAGCCTCAGACACTTAAGACTTCCTAGCTGTGTGACCCTGGGCAAGTCACTTAACCACCAATTGCTTTAGCAAAAGAAAAGAAAAAGAAAATTGTCAGACCCTTGTAAGAATATAATATCTAAAGTTGAACCATTTAATGTTAGAATAACAATAAGAATTTAGGAGAAGCTATAGAGGCACACAAATTAAATTATTATAAAGTTGAAAATAGGGTAAAGAATAGGGATTCTTCACTTTTTTGAAAGTCCTAGACCATTTTGTTAATTTAATGAAGCCTAAGGACCCTTCCTCAGAACAATGTTTTAAAATAATTAAAAGAACTGCTAAATATCATCAAGACAATAGTGAAATTAAAGATGTGTGTGTGTGTGTGTGTGTGTGTGTGTGTGTGTGTGTGTGTGTGTAAAATCTATACATTTCTATCCAAGTTCAAAGAACCCATGAAATTTATCTAAAGACTTCTTGGAGGTTCATAAAATTTAAGCTAATAATCCTTGTTTATGAGATTTGTCATGATGAAGAAAGATGAAGAAATTGTCATGATTGGACCTGGGAAGAATAAAAATCTAAGGATATTTTAGTAAATATATTCAGTATAAGGATAGTGGTACCAGATCTATCCTATTTTCCAGAAATGATAGAGCAAAAAGAAATGACCAGAGAAATACAATGATTTTTTAAGAATTTGGTAAAACTTCACACCTCTCTGATTTGCTAAGATGACAGAAAAAGATAATGATAAATGCTGGAGGTGAAAACTGGAACCCTAATGCATTATTGGTGCAGTTATGAACTGATCCAACCTTTTTTGGAGAGTAATTTGGAACTATGCCCAAAGGACTATCAAACTGTGCATATCTTTTGATCCAACAGTATCTCTACTGGGTCTGCATCCCAAAGAGATCATAAAAAGGGAAAAGGACCCACATGTGCAAAAATTTTTGTAGCAGCCCTTTTTGTAGTGGGAAGGAACTGGAAATTGAGTGAATGCTCATCAGTTGGGGAATGGCTAAATAAGTTATAATATATGAAGGTAAAGGAATATTATTGTTCTATAAGAAATGAGAAATCCAGGCTGATTTCAGAAAAGCCTGGATAAGACTTATATGAACTGATGCCAAGTAAAGGGAATAGAACCAAGAGAACACTACACAGCAACAACAAGATTATATGATGATCAACTGTGATAGATTTGGCTCTTTTCAAAAAGGAGGTGATTCAAAGCAGCTCCAATAGACTTGTGACAGAAAGAGCCATGTACATCCAGAGAGAGACTTTTGTTGTTGTTTGTTTGCTTGAAATAAAAGTAGAAGAGTTGGAGTCAGATCATGGATTTCAGCCTGAGTGGTTGATATTTCATGTAGCAAACAAAGGAGAATCACTGAAGATTTCTGATCAAGGGAATTGACATAATCACAAAAACAGTTTAGTATGATTAATAGGGAGGTGGTAAGATAGATGAAGCATTGGAATGGGAAAACTAATTAGGTAAATATTTCAAAAGATCACAAGAAAGAGAGGCTCTAGGAAGAAGCTAAGGGTTTGAACAATAATGGCAACAATGAAATTAGAAGAGAAGAAAAATAAGATAAAGAATTCAACCACACGATTGGTAGGATTCAGCACCTAGTTGTATGTAGAAAACATGGGGGACAAACAATTGGGATTCCAAGATCTTAAACATAAGTAAAAGAAAATGACAGTGTTACTAAAAAAAAAAAAATAAGGAAGTCAGGAAGAAGGGTAGAAGAAACAATTAAGAGAAAAAGGTCAAGATAGTTTTGTTTTAGATATGATGAATTGTTTTAGCTTTGTACATCATTGGGTGATACATATACCCACAAGAAAATATTTACCAGAAGTTGAAAATGCTGAAAGAGAACTCAGAAAAGAGATTGGTGTTGAGAGAGGTGATGGTTGAACCATTGAAAGTGGAAAAAATATGTAACATAATGTATGGCATATTATAATAATATAATATAACAATAAAGGCTATAATTAAAGAGAAAATATAAAGAGAAGATAATGAATAATGAAACCTGCATTTAGATGATGGGGTAAAAGAAAAAGACACTGATAAAGAGGTAACCATTCAGAGAGATAGGAGAAGAATGTTGGAATTACAGAAGTCAAAGAAAGAATAGTAAGATGAAAGGAATGATTGTTGTTAAATATTGCCAAGATGGGTAAAAAAAAAATGAGAAAAGACAGCTGATCCTTATATGTTCTTTATGAAAAACAATCAAGATAATATATTTTATATTCTGTACCCCTATCGCTTTTAGTTGGGAATTACTCATAATAAGAGCTGAAAAGACATTTGATTGGAGGCCACAGGCCATACATATTAAGATCTGTGACAGTACTTTTTAAAACAAGTTCCATAGCTTTTTTCACCATCTGGGAGAAGTCCTCTCCTAAACTATCCTTTCATCATGTCATTTTATTCCTTCCTCATTTTTAGACTCAGAGCCACTCAGATTAAAACTCAGATTCTCTGTCATTCTTCATTTTTGGCATATATAACACCTAGTCAAATGTTTTGACATGATAAATATTCATTTAAATGAATTGCCAAATTATTTCCTCCTCTTATTAAAGGAAGATAGAAATTAGAGAGGGGAGACTTCTTAGAGACAATTAATCTATTCTCTACCTTTGTAGTGACAATGTCTCCACAGGACAGGAGAGGAAATAGGTAAGAAAGGTATGTCTAGGATTGGCATAGGAAAAAGTGATTACAATTTCCTTATTCATTATTCTTATGTAATTCACAGCTTGCTTTTAGAAGACACTATCTTATTCTGAAACAGAGACCAATTATTAGTTTAGCAAGTAGTCTAAAGCAAAACTCAGTGGAAAATATGAAGGACACTTTTTAATATTCATTTGTATAAAATAATTTTTTGGTGCTAGAGAATTTTATTGTTTCTAAAAACCTGGATATTGTTTTTGTGGTAAATAAGTGAAGTGTTAGAGTGAATCTTCTCAAAGTATTCAGTGAATGGAGTGCTCCATTTTTAAACACTGATCAGGGTTCTCTCTTTCCTATCTCTCCTTCTATTATTATATAATCCCTGAAATGCATTATAAATGATCTGCTATGTATGACAGATTTAGTTCCAAACTCTAGACCTTCAAAATCTAGGTCAGCTTCTGAAAGTAGTCAAAAGTTATAGAAGACTTGTTCTTTGGCTTTTGGGTCCAGGGTTTTCTCTGTTCTTTATAATTCATAACTACCTAATTTTATAAACCTTTTTTGGTAACTAACCCTGGCAGGATCTGAAGGTTGTAAGATTTTTGACATCCGATCCCTAATTACTTGCTCCTTCTTTCTTAGGTCACTAATGCTCCAAGGAGATGAACAGTTCAGATCCCTCCATCATTTTTCCCTTTAACCCCATCATCACATACTTCAAATGTCACTCTGGATAATTTTTTTTTCACTAAATCCAATATCATTTCTGCCACTCTCATATATTTTTTCTCTCCTCTAAAAACAGAGGACAAAGAAGAAATATTATTTTATTCAGGAATCTAGTTAGTTGAATTAATTGACATCAAAAATTTACTAATTAAGCTAACCACTAAGTTAACTCAGTGGTGGAAGTTTTATATTGATATTAATAATAATTAATAAAATATTATTAATATTGATGATATTACTCATGGGTAACTAAAACACTAAAAGACATCAGAAGTTGACAGATTTGAACCTATATCCAGATTTAAAGTATACTTATCAGACATAGCCAACTCAGACAACAAAGAGAAGAGGTAGGAGCAAGGAGGAAGATGGAGAATAGAATGACAAAAATCACTGGAAAGTATAATTAGTCCTTTCAGATTTATTCAGCTTCAGTTCAAACCAGCTCACTAAATCCTGCTTTTATGTGTCTAAATCAGGGTTTTCCTTACAATACAGCAAACTTTTTTCTTTTTTAAAATCAATTCTATCCCGGTTATTGATTCACAGCTTGCTGAGTAGTATTTCCTGTTTTAGATCCTTTAATGGCTAAGATGACTCCAGCCACAGAAACTGCTTGTTTGCTTTCTCACTCAATTTCAGAACACATTTACACAATTAAAAGAGAAAACACACACACTCCAATAAATATTAAAATCCCTAATAGATTTGGAAGTCATTTTGAGACTTAAGGCACTATATATTCTGAATGTACCAAACTTAAATAAAACTCCTTTGGATAACCCTGACTCTTGGCCATGATAGTAACTTTTGCATTTACTCCATCATTAAACTGTAGAGAACACACTATATCACAGCTTCCCTGGCTTTCTTCACAACAAAGCTAAAATTCCACCTCCTGTAGGAGTCTTTTCTACATCCACATTTCTACTTGCTATAAGCTTTTTCTTCTTGGCATGACCTTCCACTTATTCTTTATATATTTTCTAAGTAAATTTTTTTCATGTCATCTTGCTCATTAGAATGTGAACTTCCTGAGGGTAAAAAACCAATGCTTTTTGCCTTTCTTTGCATCATCAGCCTTTAACACAATGTGTATAATATGGAAACTTTAACAAATGCTTGTTTGCTGAAAATGTCACAAAGGCAAGATTTTGAAAACATATATTATACAAGTAGGTAATAACATGATTTTTCCTCTTGAGGTCTAAATATAGAAGTAGATGATTTCATTAAAAATTATGTCTGATATGCAACCCAAGATACTGCCAGAACACCAGAACTCTACTATTAGAGGTCTAGAACTAACTGCAGAACAGAGAAACAAAGTTTTAATAGTAGGTCTATTAGTAGGAAGCAATAAAACTTTTCTTTGTTGTTTCAAAAAGTTATATGCTCAATTTGCTTTGCAACTGAGATATTGTCCCCAATATTCAGTTTAATACTTCAATATGATTTTGTCAACATGGGGTATCTTTCTTCCAACTCAGATCACAAACTTTTTAATGTTCCCATACTAAAAATCTCATCCTTGTGCAACTCAAAGGGAAGCTTCAAGCAATAAAGAAAAGAATTCTGAATTTAAAGTTATAAGAATTTGGGTAAATTTTCAGCCCTGCTACTTGCTACCTATGTGTATCACTAAACTCTCTACTAGAGCATAATGAAATGAACAATGAATGAAATCAGAGGAACTGAGGAAAAATCACAATTGTCACTGACTGTTAGACCTTGGATATATCGCAACTTCTCTGAACCTTAGTTTCTTCATCTGAAAAAAAGAGGAGGGAAAAGAAGTTTGAACCAGATGAACTCTTAGCACCTTTCTACTTCTAAATATACAATTCTATGAATCTTAATTTTCTTGTCTAAAAAATGATGAGATTGGAATTTATAATGTTATGTTATGAAGAGCTCTTAATTTAGCCAGGTCATCCTTCTATGAAAAAACACGTGGTTTGTTGACAGTTCCAGTCAAAGACTTTTCTGTTTACTGGAACTGCCAAAGATTGTACTCTGCTAGCATAGCCTTTGAAAACTCAGGGTCACTTTCATGATTCAATGAGGCACTGAAACAGGACTTCAGTGGAAGAACATTTCATAATCATGTGACTGTAATAATAAGGTGTTTACTTATGAAAATGCTTTTAATTTTCATTAATTAAAATAATATAAATGGGTCTGCATAAAACTATTAATAGAGAAGTATCCTATAATGATTTAGAACTACATTATTAGAATTTGCATATACTAAATTCATATCCTTATTTTAGAAACATTAAATTATTTTATAATGGCTACAGAAACAATTCTTTGTCACTCTTAAGATGACATACTGAAACTTCATTATGACATGATCCAAATATCATATATTTTAAATTTGTTGTATTTATAAAACAGAATAATAAAAAAGAAAAACAGGGTATTGGCTACGAAATAGACTGGTAGATCAGTGGAACAGATTAGATACAAAGGACAAAAAAGGGTACATCTATAGCAATCTAATCTTTGACAAACCCAAAGATTCCAACATTAGGGATAAAAATTCATTATTCGGAAAAAACTGTTGGGAAAACTGGAAATTAGTATGGCAGAAATTAGATATGGATCCACACTTAACACCATATACCAAGATAAGATCAAAATGGATCCATGATTTAGGCATAAAGAGGGAGATAATAAATAGATTAGAGGAACAGAGGATAATCTACCTCTCAGACTTGTGGAGGAGGAAGGAATTTATGACCAGAGGAGAACTAGAGATCATTATTGATCACAAAATAGAAGATTTTGATTACATCAAACTAAAAAGTTTCTGTACAAATAATACTAATGCAAACAAGATTAGAAGGGAAGTAACAAATTGGGAAAATATTTTTAAAAACAAAGGTTCTGACAAAGGTCTCATTTCCAAAATATATAGAGAACTGACCCTAATTTATAAGAAACCGAACCATTCTCCAATTGATAAATGGTCAAAGGATATGAACAGACAATTCTCAGAGGAAGAAATTGAAACTATATCCACTCACATGAAAGAGTGTTCCAAATCACTACTGATCAGAGAAATGCAAATTAAGACCACTCTGAGATACCACTACACACCTGTCAGATTGGCTAAGATGACAGGAACAAATAATGACAAATGTTGGAGGGGATGTGGGGAAACTGGGACACTAATACATTGCTGGTGGAGTTGTGAAAGAATCCAGCCATTCTGGAGAGCAATCTGGAATTATGCCCAAAAAGTTATCAAACTGTGCATACCCTTTGACCCAGCAGCGCTACTACTGGGATTATATCCCAAAGAAATACTAAAGAGCAGAAAGAGACATATATGTGCCAAAATATTTGTGGCAGCTCTTTTTGTTGTAGCTAGAAACTGGAGGATGAATGGATGTCCATCAGTTGGAGAATGGTTGGGTAAATTGTGGTATATGAAGGTTATGGAATATTATTGCTCGGTAAGAAATGACCAGCAGGAGGAATACAGAGAGGCCTGGAGAGACTTAAATCAACTGATGCTGAGTGAAATGAGCAGAACCAGAAGATCACTGTACACTTCAACAACAATACTGTATGAGGATGTATTCTGATGGAAGTGGAAATCTTCAACATAAAGAAGATCCAACTCACTTCCAGTTGATCAATGATGGACAGAGGTAGCTGCACCCAGAGAAGAAACACTGGGAGGGGAATGAAAATTGTTAGCACTAATATCTGTCTGCCCAGGTTGCATGTACCTTCGGATTCTAATGTTTATTGTGCAACAAGAAAATGATATTCGCACACATGTATTGTACCTAGACTATATTGTAACACATGTAAAATGTATGGTATTGCCTGTCGTCGGGGGGAGGGAATAGAGGGAGGGGGGGTAAATTGGAAAAATGAATACAAGGGATAATATTATAAAATATATATATATATAATAAAAAAAAAAAAAAAAAAAAAAAAAAAAAAAAAAAAAAAAGAAAAACAGAAAAAGAAAACAAAACAAAACGAAATAAAAGAGAACACTGTGATATGCCCAGAAGATTATCAGGGAGGATTCAAAATATTTAACAACAAATTACCACATCAAGAAAGTGTGTATATGTGCATGTGTATATATAATTAGTAGAAGAAATTATATTCAAGAACATCCATCTTTCTTTACTTCCTTGTAACTATTCTTTTGTTCTCTGCTGCTCATCTTTTTTTTTTTTTTTTTTTTTTTTTTTTTTAATGTTATTCACCATCCCCAAGCAGGCTATGGTTAAGAAAGGATATATTTATGTATACATATGTAAATATACATATTCAAATATACATCCTATACACACACACACACACACACACACACACACACACACACACACACACACACACACACACTTTTCCTATCTATTCCTGCTGACTCTTTGCTTTAATTCTGCTCCTAACTTGCCTTGCTGCCCCCATCCATGGTTCCCTTCCTTGTCTCCTCGCCATACCCTTTGCTTCCTAGTCAGCCCATCCCTCCCTCCTTATTTCTTTATAGATTTTGGAGGATATATATATATATTTACCTTCATGGTATATATGTAGTGTTACCTATCCAACTCATTCTGGATGTGAGTAGGTTTTCAGAACTATAAGTCCTCTTGTCTCCTCTAATGCCTTGTGTTTATTTTTTCCTCTGCACCTCATTTATGTAGCATAATTACTATTCCTAAATTCTCCCCAATCTTTCTTTTTGAGTTACTTTATTGTTGATATCAATCTTAAAGAAATAGCATTCATTTCCTATATGCCTATGTTGAGTTACTTGAAATTGGTCTTTGATATTGGCTAATGTTAAATTTTCTGTTTAGTTCGGGTTTAGTTGATAGTTGATAGCTAAAAATCTGCAAGCTTGTTGAATGTTCATTTTTTTCTCATTCAATATTATAGATAATTTTGCTGGATGACATTTTTGGCCACAGGCCTAGTTCTTTTGATTATTGGTAGATATGATTCCAGAACCTGTGGTCTTTTATTGTTACTACTGATAAATCCTATAACAATTCTAATTGAAGTTCCAGAATATTTGAATTTTTTTTTTGCAAAATTTTCTCTTTATCTGGGGATTTCAAAATTTGGCAATAATGTTCATGTGTGTTTTCCACAAAGGATCTCTTTGAGGTGGTGATGGATGGATTTTTTTTTCTATTTCTACTTTACCCTCATGTTCTACCACTAAGATAATTTTCTTAGATTTTTTTTTTTTGCATTATTGTGTCAAAGTCCTTTATTGGTTACAACTTCCAGGAGTCCAGTTACTTCTATGTTTTCTTGATCTGTTCTCCACATCTGTCATTTTTCTTACAAGATTTCACATTCTATTCTAATTTTTCATTCTTTATAATCTGTTTTGTTATTTCTTGGTCTCTCATAGCTTCACTGGCTTCCTCTTACCCAATTATAATTTTCAAGAGTTATTTTCATCTTTGAGACTCTATATCTCATTTTCTAATTGGTTAACTTGTTTTTCATAATCTTAATTTTCTTGAATGATTTTTGTTTTTAGGTTGTTGTTGTTGTTTTAGTTTTTCCTTAATGACTCATTCTTTTTTGAGTTCTTCTATAAATTCTCTCTGGGCAGGGAGCCATTTCACTTTACTCTTTGGGGCAGAAGGTTTTTTTTTTTGTTTGTTTGTTTTGTTTTGTTTTTGTTTGTTTGTTTGTTTGTTTGTTTTTTACTTCAATGCCCTCATCTGAAGATAAACCCCAGTCATCCCTGGGAAATCCCAGGAAACAGTCCCTGTTTCCAAAATATGTTTCTATGGTTCTTTCTTCTTTGCTGATTCATTTTTTTAATAAGAAATATTATTCTAAAGGGATGGAAGGGGGATAAATGTTGCCTCTTGCTTCATCTCAGCTCTCATCTCTGACCAGAAACCCCAAAATAAGATGTCCCCATTCAAGCAAGTGACTGCAGCTAGCAATGTTCCTGCCCCACTGCTTCTGTACTCAATGGGTGATGGTTCCATTTTGCCCAGGGCCACTTCCCTGCAGCACAGCTGGTCCTGGCATTCCTAATCAACCAAGGTTCCCTCAAGTCTTTTCAGACTCAGATCTGGATTGCACAAACAGTTGGGGAGGCGAAAGTTTCTGTAGTTCTTACAGAGGTTCCAGCCATGCTCGGCCCATCCCTGAGCTCTTCACTTGAAGTTTCTAAGGAGTTAGCCCAGAAGTGTTTTCCCTTCACAGGACTTAATCCCCAGCCCCAGGTTCTTTCTTACAATCTTCTTAGGTTATTTCAGGAGGCTCCCAATTCTGCCCCAAGTCTTCTGGATTTTTCACCTGATGTGCAAATGTGTTCTATTTGTGGGGGAAATCTGGAGAGCTTTTAATTTATCAACCTACTTTACCATCTTCCCAGAATCCTCCCCAAATATCATGTTCTAAAATGCATCTTTAAAAAGTTAAAAGTCTTGAAAGTTCTTAAACATGTCTTAAAACAAGAACTATCCAAATAGAACAGAAAAACTTAATGTGTGTGCATATGTGTGTGTGTCTAAATCTCATGAATGCTTTGAATCTCTCCCAAGCATAATGTTTTTAGGTGATTAAAATAAAAATAAATAGGATTACAAATGAAAAAAATTATACTGAAGTAACTAAAACAGTTTTTAAAGTACATTACAGATGCCAAATTAAGAACCCTGAAGTAGAAGGCCTTCATTAGAATTATTAATTAAAGGCACAAACTTCAGGCAAGCAATTGTGGATTCATTACAATAATGCTAGCTAATGCCTATGGCAAAAAGGAAAATTAGCATATTTATTAATTACCCTAAATTTACATTGCTAAGAAATAATCCCTCTTTTATTTTTGACTAACAAGGTCCATTATGATTACCAGTGAATTAACAAATGCAGTTTAATTGGAATTATAGGTAACATTCATTTCATAAATCTCCATCTTACATATGGAACAAAACGGATAATCAAAGGTTACCTTGCAATTGTCTATGATCCAGTTATCAAAGTACCAGGAAAAAATAACAATCTACCTTTAGGGACTGAAGTTTAACAAAAGAATACAAGTTTACTAATTGTTCTTGCTAGTCTGGATTTAAAATTAGGGAAAACTGTCTACCAAAGTCTTCTTTAAATTACTCTGGATCCTTCAAGGCAATGCCAGTGGAAAACAACTTGGAAAGGCTTCATAAAAAGGTTTAATGGTGTCTTGCTACATTTGCTTTATTAAGAGTAGCATGGCTAAATTTGAAATTTCATTCCCTATAAGATGAGTTACTTTTGAACCACATTTACTAGATCACCAAAGGAGAAAGAATTTGCTGAAATGGAGGGAGTGCTAATACAAGTAAAATCACAAAGACCTGAAATATTAAACTGCTTTAAGTTTAAAGTTGTCTTCCCAAGTGAGACTATACTGTGGACACATTACTAAAATTAGACACAAAATAAATCAATTTCAGTAAGTTTTCCATGTATAATAACTGACTAGTCTGCTGCTTATTTTGTTAAATATTAACATATCTACCTTAAATATTTATTAGGCAGAGAAAGGTTTGAATTTGCATTTAACGAAGCAGAAATTGGGGCAGTTAGATTGTGCAGTGAATAGAGCAGCAGCCCTGAAGTCAGAAGGACCCAAGTTCAAATCTGATCTCAGACACTTAACACTTCCTACCTGTGTACCTCTAAGTAAGACACAACTCCAAATGCCTCAGCAAAAAGAAAAAAGAAAAAGAAAAAGAAGAAGCACAAATTAGAGAAGTAGGAGAATTTTTCTCTAAGGAAAAAATGTTTTTAAAACAGATTATAACCTTCCTTCATTGAAAATGACATAATGCAAATTAAAACAAGGGAAATGCTACTGCAAGAAAAAATTGTTTGCATTTTAATTTCTTGTTACCTCCAGTGGTAATAAACTTGGGAGAAATAACTTAAAAGTTTCAGCAAATGATAGGGGATAACATGATGCAGGGGAATTTGGCTTACAAGGTCCTGAGTTCAAATCTTGACTAAGCCAATTGCTATTGAGTAATTCACAAACTCTTCAGGCTTCAATTTCCTCATCTGCAAAAATAAAGGTGGGACTAGATGATTAAGATTCCTTCCAACTCAAAATTTATGATCCTATAATCTCATCCATAAAACAGAATATGAACAGTATAGTGGCCATATTATGGTATCATCACTTTAGACCAATCTCCACATTTCCTCAGTTGAGGAGACTGAGGTGCTAAGAATTTAAGTGATTTGCCCAAGTTCACTAACCTAGTATTAGAAATATATTCTTATAGTACTTCAAAGTCCTAATCAAGTGCTACTTCTTCTATGTGGCCTTCCCTGATGCTAACAATTAATTTCCTACACCTTGAATTTCTTCTAGTACTTTGTCCAGATTCCTCTTTTCCCCTGAGTATATTATTTGTCCTATACCTACTGGTGAATATATCTTTTCTTGCTTCAATTCTAAGTAGATGTCAATTTTCTGGAGAATGGGGAAAGTGCTTTTTTAACCTTTGATCACTCGAGGAGATTTACACAAACTGATGCTGAGTGAAGTAAACAGAATCTGAAGATCATTGTTCATACAATATTGTATCAATTTTGATAGACTTTGATCTTCTCAACAATGCAATGATCAAAGACAATTCTAAAAAACGCATGATGGAAAATGTTATCTATATCCAGAGAAAGAACTATGGAGTCTGAATGAAGATAGAAAAAAACAAAAAAATGAAAATAGTGTTTCATTCTTTTTTTGTTCTGATTTTACAAAGTGACTAAAATGTAGTGTTTAATCTTAATCTTACTCAAGTGAAGGACCTAAGATATGGAAGGAAACATGCATTTTTGGATATGAACAGTGTACATTTGTTTTGCTTTATTCCTTGTAATAAGCCTTTTCTCCCCATTCCACACCTCATCTTTAATCTGAAACAGAGGAAGTATCAATGTTGAAAGGAAGAAAAGAAGGAAGGAAAAAAAGAAAAGAATGAAAACTAGGAGGGAGAATATTTTGAAATATTCTTTTAATAATAAGAGTATGGAAGGAAGCTCTATAGGAAACACAAAAAAACAGGATAAGTTGTTCTTTTTTAAAGTAAGATTGAATTTATTATATGTTTTATTATAAAGTAAAAGACATGGGATAATTACATATAAAATCTTCTGTTTTATATATGGAAATGCTCATTATCTTGTTGTTTGTTAAATTCAAAATAAAATCTATACTAGGGAATTTCCTCTAAGTCTTTTGAAGAAAAATAAATAATAGGTAATTAATAAATACATGTTTGTTGTTTTTAATTAAGATTATAATTATGGGGGCAGCTAGGTGGCACAGTGGATAGAGCACCAGCCCTGAATTCAGGAGGACCGGATTTCAAAACTGGTCTCAGACACTTAACACTTCCTAGCTGTGTGACCCTGGGCAAGTCACTTAACCCCAGCGTCAAAAAAAAAAAAAAAAAAAAAAAAAAAAAAAAGATTATAATTATGGTAGATGGTAGCTGAGTGTTCAGCCAACCCAAGTTTAAATCTGGCCTCAGACACTTAACTAATTGTCTGACTCTAAGCAAGTTACTTAACCTCTATTTTTCTCTGTTTTCTCAATTGTAAAATAGGGATCATAATAGCACCTACCTCAAAGAGTTATTGTAAAGATCATTGAAATAAATTTTGTAAAAAGAACTTAGCACAATACTTGGCAGACAGCAGACAATATATAATACTTATTCTTTTAGCTCATCCCCATGCATAAATTACAATAAAAAGGAAACTTGACTAAGAAGTAATGATATGATATTGATGTGGGGAACCCTGATACTGTCCTGACTTGGGGGACCATGAGGTAAACACCTGTGAACTTCTTGAACTCTTCCTTGAGAAAGACCCACCTCAGAGAATCAAGATAAAAGTGATTTCATTCTGTTTATCTTGGTGGGACTATTCCTACTTAGCCTGAGTTGGAGATCTAGATTCCTTAGACTGCTATTGATGGGAAAATTGTCTCAACCTCTCCCAGTAAACTGTCCCATTTTACCGGAAATCTAGGCCTAGAGGTTGTAATCTCTTTCATTTGAAACTTCTATTCAATTTGAGAATTCCTTTTTGATTTCAGCACCCAGCCCCTAGCCAAGTTTCAAATTCCTTATAAAAAGGGGCAACTTGGTGCACTTCTTTGCAGCCAAAGCAGGAATTATGCCAAGGAACCTCTCTCTCTCTCCTTGGCACAGCTACCTTTGAGCACCCTCTGCCCACTGAGAAGGCATTCTCTTCTCAGTGTCAGACTCCATTTTCCTAACAGGCCTATGCCCTTCTTTAACTCTCTGTTGGGATTTCTCTGCTAGGAACTTTATCTCTCTTCCAAGATTCCTCTGCCAAACCTTTACTTTTCTGTTGGGACCCTGCCACTAAAGAAGTCAGTCTTCCTAGCAAAGGTTAGCTTTTCAGTTCCAACAATAAACTTCTTTTTTTTTTTTTGTCAGTCTAACTTTTCGGGTTCATAAATTCATTTACCAAGGACCTGCGCCAACCAGAAAGGGTTCCCACAACTCTCTGCCCTGCACTGAACCTCATCAATATGACAAGTAATTTTAAGTTACATTTTTTTAATAGCAGATGTTATCTCCTTACATTTACTGTCTCATAAATAGAGTTTATAACATTCAAAACATAACAATTTTATCATTTATATCTTCCAGCTCCTCATATTCTAAATAAAAGATAATTACTGTGTTTCTTGAAATTACCATTTGTAAAAACTTAGAGAAAGTATACTATGTTCACAGTAAGCAAGGCTCCATACACCTTGGTTAATATACTACAAGGTATACTACAGGCATTGAGTGAGATATAAAGAGAAAAGAATGTTCTTTTTCAAATCAATTTTTTTTATTACTTCTATCACTGTGGTTGAAAGGAAGACACATTATGTAAGTTTAGTTTCTCAGATATTTAGCAATAGGATTATTACATCTTCCCTCCTTTTAAGTAATGCCATACAAAATTGTGCAAATCTTTACAAAACCTTACAGGTGAATTTGAAAAAGACTCCATCCTTACTAGTAACAAGAAACAGTTTAAAGACATGGTTAAAGAGGCAGCTAGGTGGTACAGTGGATAGAGTCCCAGCCCTGAAGTCAGGAAGACCTAAATTCAAATTTTATCTCAGACAGTTCAAATCTTATCTCAGCCACTTAACAGTAACAGTAAATAAATAAATAAATAAATAAATAAATAGATAAATAAATAAATAAATAAATAAATAAATGAATGAATAAATGAATAAATAAATAAATAAATGAATGAATGAATGAATGAATAAATAAGTGAATAAATAGATAGATAGATAAATAAATAGATAAATAAATAAAGGCGTGGTTAAAAGAGGTTTTTTTTGTTTTAATGTTAAGCTTCTTAAACAAAATGTTATAGTTTTATAATATTGGAAGAGAGGACACTAAGAGGGAAGAATGAATAAGTTTTTTTCTTTAATTTGCCTTGCTACTCATAATTGCATACAGCCCTTTAGAAGAAGAATATGTCCTTTAATGGGTAGATCATTGGGTCTACAGTCAGGAAGAGCTAAGTTTTAATTCAACCTCAGACACTTACTGTGTGACCACAGGCAAATCACTTAAATTTTTTCTGCTTCAGTTTCCTCCACTGTATAAATCACATTATGGGGTTCAATGACTAAGATGCCACTGTCAGAATGAAAAAAAGGTATTTCAAAACTACATTTTGAAGAACACAAAAAGTGTTGCTTTTTATTTTATAGAGCAAAAAGTTTTGCTTTGTATTTTTCTTAACATACATATATCAATATATAAAAATTATCACATAAAATAATTGCAATTCTCCAAACTAGAATTCTATCACCAGCTTCAGTGTGAAGTTATTGGAGTACATACTTCACTCCTCAGTTCGGAGAGTTTCTATCTTAGTTAATTCACTTCAATGGGAAGCCATTCCTAAATGCCCTAGTTCCTAGAGCTCTCAGCACAAACGGATCTTGAATTTATTTATTTAAATAAATAGACAATGCCCAGTAGAACTTCAGCTTTTTATCAGAAGGTATTGTTGTTCTTCCTTTTGTTTTTATACCCTCAGCACCAAGGACAGTACCTTGACCTTAATAAATGGTGAATTATTTATATCCACTAAGGAAATCTTTACAAGAAACACAAAACACTTTCCATATTTGATAAATGCAACAAGTTCACAGAAGAGCCAAATTGATGCAAGGAATAGGGAAACTGTAGGCATCCTCAAGTCAGCACAAGCTGAGTTCAGATCCTGTCTCTGACAGACTGCCTGATTCTGAGCAAATCTTAAATTATTTCTCAGTAACCCAGACAACTCTAAGAATGGGTTGTAGAAGCATTGCAGTTTCACATTGGTAGAGGGAATTTCATCATGTTCTTACTTCCTCAGAGGAAGCTTAATCACTGATGAAATCAAAAATTTGAACAGAAAAAAAAAATAAAAACCAGTTTGCACAAGAACTGAATATCCATTTGAGAAAAGTTTATTTCACCAGTTTTTCTTCCAAGAATTTAAAAAATTAAATTAAAGCTTAAAATAAAATTAATTTTGAATTAAAATTAATTTGCAAACAATTAATTAACAAGACATGTGATTTCCATAACAATAAAAAAATGCAGCAAATAATACGAGAGGAGTAAAAACCAGCCAAACCAGTGGATTTCTTACAAAATGATGAGTAGGAATTCTAAACTTCTAGTTAAGGATACTAGAAACTAAAAAAAGAGACTTCATAAAATGTCATAAAACTACTCTTTTAAAATGGTGATGCATAATCACTTTACAATTATTCAAATATTTTCTAAAATGCGACCTTCTTCTAATCCATCTATTATCTACTTTGAGAGCACATGCATAAACCTGATTTCAAGTGATTACCAATGAAAGAAATCAGCCCCTAGCAGTAGCAAATATAACAATCTAGTTAAGGAATCAAATATCACTTTTAATTTTCTGAAAAGGTATAGTAACATAAATGTTTTGTTTTGTTTTAGGTCTTAAGAACTCATTCAATAATTCAAGAATATGTGATTTCGTGGTATGGATACTCTCTCCATAGATCACTCAATTTCTTTTCAGCTTACTAGATAGACTATTAAGAGTTCCTGCCAAGTGGATATCTTTAACATAGAGAAGAGCTAATCCAATTCCAATTGATCAATGATGGATAGAATTAGCTACACCCAGAAAAGGAACACTGGGAAATGAGTGTAAACTGTGACCATTTTTTTGTTTTTCTTCCCAGATTATTTTTACCTTCCGAATACAATTCTTCCTTTGCAACAACAACAAAATTCAGTTCTGCACGTATATATTGTACCTAGGATATACTATAAGATATTTAAAATGTATGGGAATGCCTGCCATCTAGGGGAGGGGGTGGAGGGAAGGAGGGGAAAAATTCAGAACAGAAGGGAGTACAAGGGATAATGTAAAAAAAAAAAAAAAAATTACCTATGCATATGTACTGTCAAAAAAAAAGTTATAATTATAAAATTAATTTAAAAAAATAAAATAAAATAAAGAGTTCCTCCCACTGAAAAGATCATCATTCTCTAAAAATATGTGATAAGTTAATTGGAATATAATTAGGCCATTCGGTCAACAAGCAATAATCTATTAAAAGTCTGTTACATGACAGGAATTGTCCTAAGGGCTAATAATATAAAAACAAAAATGAAATTATGTTCTTCAAAGAGCTTATGTTCTAGAGGAAATATAGAGATATAGATAGATGTGTGACCCTAGGCTAGTCACTTAACCCTGAATATTTTAGTTTCCTCATCTGTAAAATGATCTGGAGAAGGAAATGGCATATTCTCTAGTATCTTTGCCAAGAAAACCTCAGATGGGGTTAGGAAGAAGCAGACACAACTGAAAGGACTGAATAGCAATAATAAATGTTTATTGACCCACTCCCTGTGGTTTTGAATCAAAAGGTTTTTTTGATAGTAGCTTTTTACTACTAGGTAATAAATTATTTAACTATGGCTACCCCAGAAAAAAAAAGAAAAACACAAAAGTATCTTTAACATTTAGAGCAAGGACATTTGAATTTGTCTTATTTTAACTGATGGAGCAGTGGATTGAAATCTGGGTCTGAAGTCAGGCAGATGTGGATTCAAAACCAGCTTCAGAAACTTATTAGTTGGGTGATACTGGACAAGTCACTTAGTTTCTGTTTGCCTCAATTTCCTCATCTGTAAAATGAGGATAATAATAGTGTCTGCTTCACAAGGATGCTGTGAAGATCAAATAATATATATTACATACAATATATATTATAGATAGATAAATAGTACTTTGCAAACCTTAAAGTGTTACATAAATTCTAGTTGATTTTGGATTAAATTCAGAGGAATGACAGTCTTAATCACCAGTGTGATTTTTTTGGCAACTCCCTTTCCCTAGGTGAACCTCAGCATTCTTATCTGGAAAATAAAGATGTTGAGATGATCTTGAAAGTTCTTTCCAGTTCTAAAGCTAGAATTCTGTATTACTAATGTATTACTGTGGTCTACTCTGCAGACCTAATTTAAACTCCTCAAGTTCCTTTCTCCTCAACCTACAATTTCAAAGCTATCAACAATCTAACAACTCTTACAATCCTTTTTTTTTTTTTTCAAACTTATTCTAACCTCCTATTAAAATAAGGCATTTACAGAACCTGGAAACTAAGTGGATGCCCATCAATTAGAGAATGGCTGAATAAACTGTGGTATATGAATATTATGAAATATTATTGTTCTGTAAGAAATGACCAGAAGGCTGATTTCAGAAAGGCCTGGAGAGACTTGCATGAACTGATGCTGAGTGAAATGAGCAGAAACAGGAGATCATTATATACTTCAACAACAATACTCATGGCCCTCTTCAACAATGAGATGAACCAACTCAGTTCCAATAGAGCAGTAATGAACTGAACCAGCTATATCCAGCAAAAGAACTCTAAGAGATGACTATGAACCACTACATAGAATTCCCTCCCTCTATTTTTGTCCGCCTACATTTTTGATTTCCTTCACAGGCTAATTGTACACTATTTCAAAGGCTGATTCTTTTTGTACAGCAGAATAATTGTTTGGATATGTATAGATATATTGTATTTAACTTATACTTTAACATATTTAACATGTATCGGTCAACCTGCCATCTGGTGGAGGGGGTGGGGAGAAAGAGGGGAAAAGTTGAAACAAAAGGTTTTGCAATTGTCAATGCTGAAAATTTACCCATGCATATATCTTGTAAATAAAAAGCTATAATAAAAAATAAAATAAAATAAGGCATTTAAATTCCAGTGCTAACTATCAATTTACTTAATGACTCCAAAATTATTTAAATGTAGTTTTTCGATAAAGGGTATGGTAATATCTCCCCAGTAGTTCATTAAATACAAGGAAGTATTACAAAACCAAACTACATTTAGAGTTTCTTGATAGAATGCTAAATACTTTCTCTAATTACCTGAAATGCCAGCATTAAAGTAGAATGAATAAGATTGTTAGGAGAAAACACCCTTAGAACTCACAAAAAAGCTCTATAAGTTTGTTTAAGACAAATTAGTTTAGAAAAAGAAGTCAACTCTGTAGTTTTGATTCAAATAGCAGCTGGTACATGAACTAATTGCAGCTTTTCTCATGTTGGCTACCCTGGGATATATATACACAATGACATATTTTGAAAGGTGTTTATCCCAGGACTCAACCTCTCAGTTTAAATATTTGCATTTTACTTGAACCTTTCCTAATTGTTCATATCAAATTAAGAGAATCAGAAAAGTAAGTAAATTTAGAAACCTGTGGCATAAATGCAGAAAAGAGTTCCTGGAAACAAGAATAAATCCAAAGATTCACATAAATGAGAGATATTTGCGGAACAATTGTTCATGGCTCCAGTAGATATCTATGGGTTGTCTCGAGTAATAGTATCACACTCAAATAAAAACAGGGATCATTAACCCATACCTAAGGATCCCTGGGAGTCTCATGTTGACTTTCTATATTTTGTTTTATTTTATTTATTTTGTTAACTATGTTCTAAATTACATTTTATTCTGGTTTATTCTGGGAGTGTCATAGGCCATAAGAGGCAGTGCTTACACCTTTGTACTACAGGATACTAACCAAACATTCTTTTTACAGCACTAACCATAATTACCTTCAACTTTCCAATCCTTCCTTCTTTCCTGATCAATGTTCTTGTTTAAGATAATTAGTAAGCTTGTGTTTAATTAAATTATTACACTATGTATAAAGTAATGAAACATCTACAATTGAAAAGTATACAAGAATGATTACAATCATCTTAAAGTATCACAAAATAGTTGATTTAAACTTGAAGATTTCACTAGATCACCTAGTTATTAAAACAACTAAATTGACAAATACAGAAACTGGGACCCAAATAGTTTAAGTGATTTTTCCCAAGGTCACATTAATATTAAGTAACAAAGTTAGAATTTGAACTGAGGTTCTTGGGTTTCAAAGCCAATACTGTTTCTACCATATCATACTAGTGGATCTGAGGACCAGCTTTGGAATCAGGAAGACTGAAGTTCAAATCTTATCTCTAACTCATTGGTTATGTGAAATTTAGTTAAGTCACTTGCCTGCTCCAAGTTCCTGTCATTTCTCTGAAAAAATAAATTGCAGCTGAATTCCAAATTAGCAGCAAAGGAAGGAATTTATACACAAGGAGTCCCCCCATATTGTTAAAATCATACATCCATATATATCAAACTATGTTTTTAATTCAGTCTACTTACTTTGGTAACTGAATTCAAGACTACCTTCTTTAGCATTCCCTGTGCACAAGAGAATGTGTTGTGTGCTAGATAGAGAAAAAAAGGGAGATAAAGAACAAATAAAATAACTTCATATTACACAAATTAACAAAGGTATTGTAAGACTTCAAGTATCTTGAATCCAGTTATCCAATAATTTTATATATCTGGAAACATGAAAGAACAAAAAAATAAGCTCCTAAAACCATAAGATAAAGACAACAATAATACTCTGAGCAAAAGATAATATCATAAAATCTATCCAGCAAAACTTTTCTTAGGAGAAGTCTCTTGGGCCCTGACTGAGTCTATTTTCCCTCATTTTACATAGATTTCTACCTAACTTTATTTTCTGGTTTCTCAGGATACAGAAAAATAGAAAGGAAAGCAAGAATCTAGATAGACATTGAAGTTACAGATAAAAGCCAATGAGAAAACAGGAAAAAAAAAAGACACTTTTAAAAATAGACCAAAAACCCAACAATCTGATATCATTTAGAGTAGGAACAAACATTTCTACACGCTTCAATATCTTCCAAGGGCATTATAATAATAGACAGTAACATAACTGATTCTCAGAGATGACCCTGACTCATCAAAAAAAAGGTTAAAAATTGTTCAATATATTCTGTTTAAGGAGGCAAGAAAGTTTATTTTAAGAAAATTTCCATTCAAATTGGTTAAAATGTTTTAAAACATTAATGCTTAAAGGGAAAAACCATAAAGTATCTGGAAAAGAGCTCTTTAGAATGGATCCTTCTCTAAGGTTTGAGATATACAAGGTTTTATTATATAAAATGTGTATTGCTTTTACTATTGCCATACTTATTTTAAAAAGGTCCTACTAACTTCAAATTACAGTCATCATTTTAAAAATAATTGACACTGAATTATGCTTAGTAAAATAGTGCAATCCAGTTTTCCTCATAACAGATAATATTCACATTAAAATTGCTAGAATGTTTTGCCTATTTTACAATTTTCAGTCCTTTCTAAATCAGTTCTATACATAAATATAAAAATCAAAGTGCATTATTTTTCCTCCCTGCTTCTCCGTAATGCCATCATTAGCTTCTGAATGACTTTATTTGCAGATGTTTCTTTAGCTCAGATCACTTAATATAAAACACCCATCCTTCCCTCTCATTCTGATTTTTCTCTCCCAATGATGAGGTTCAACACAGGGCAGAGAGTTGTGGGAACTCCTTCTGCTTGGTGCAGGTCCTTCGTAAAAGAATTTATGAATCCGAAAAGTTAGACTGGCAAAAAGAAGTTTATTGGCACTGAGAAGTCAGCTTTTGCTAGGAGGTTGACTTCCTCAGTGGCAAAGTCCTGACAGAAAAGTAAAACTCTAGCAGAGAAATCCTGGCAAAGAGATAAACAAGAGTTAACACTGAGAAGAGAAGTTCCCTTGGCATGGCATGATTCCAGCTTTTGGGCCTCCACAAAGAAATGAACCAACAGAAATTTATTTTATCTTGGCTGGGAGCAGTTTGAGTTGAAATCAGACCAAAAATTTCTAATTGAATAGAAATTTTCCAATTGAATGAGTAGTCCTAGACTAAATTTCAACTCAATAGAGACTTAATCAGTAGTGAGTGTTATCAATGGGGGGTGTGCAGGCCTCCTCCATGATAACAGAATGAAACTCCTTATTTTGATTCCCTGGAGCTGGTCTTTCTTAGGGGAGAGATTTTCAGAGTTCAAGGAGAATTTTTCCCCTTCAAGGAGTTTCTCAAGTGTTTACCTCATGGTACCCCCCAAGTCAGGACAGTATCGGGGTTCCCCATCACCAACATGATTCATAAAGAAATGTGTATTTTAAAAAATGAATGTACATGTATAATCAGAAAAAAAAATAAAAAGAAAAAAGTAAAAATTAAAGGATTCAATTATATACACTTAAAAAAAATTCAGATCCAACAAAAAAGGGGGGGGGGGACAACTCCAACTCTCATTGCTAATTCATAAATCCATTTAGTTTCATTTTGCTTGACAAGTAATTTCAAAGGTTTGATATTTTGGGGAGTCCATGATTTGCCTCAACATATTTTTAATAGATATGTACTGCCAGAGAAACTGAGGTAAGATAGAGATTAGAGAGTATGTAATAATTTATCTGAAAGGGAGAGATTTACTGGGACCAAATGGATCCATGGTTTGGTCCCAGGGCTGAATGAAACTATCGTCTTCAAGAATCCAGCCAACAATGTGAGTTCTCAATGACATATATACACATGGCTCAGACTCAGGGGGTATACTGAGGCAGGGGTGGAGTCAGGGTGCTGAGGGAAAGAGACTTTGACAGAGTGGGGTGAGCCTCTGGAGAGTGGAATGACATAATGGGGGAGGCACGCTGAACATGGGGAGAGGCATCTTGATAAGATAGTCTCTGATATTCTGATAGCATGGGATGGGGAGAAGCATTCTGATATTCTAAAACATAAGATCTTTTATCCTTATCAAATATTCTGATAAAGAGGGAGAGGAGGTTTTGCAGGACTATTAAAAACTGAGGCAGAACAATTAGAAAAAATGAGTCAGGTCTGGGTCAGGATAATTAGGGAAACTGAGTCAGGACAATAAAAGAGAACGGTGGCATAACAGATAACATTGTGTAAAAAAAAACAAAAACAAAAAAGCCCCACACATATAAAATATATGGTTCTCAATCTTCTTACACAAACTTCCACAGTATATCCACCACATGAAATTTTTAAAACTTCACTATCACATGAGAGAATGGAATATATCTTTCACAGCCAGTGCAGGGCAATAACTAAACCACTAAGGTTCAGGTTCATTAATTCACTATAGGCCTAATAAGTTTGATATTTAAGTCACATGAACTATAGAAATATATAAATACATAATTATGCATCTATGTAATGTGTAAATATATTGTAAACATGTAAATAGGTACATATATGTACATACAGACAAAAGGATAAGAAGAAGGAAATAATCTTTTATTAAGTACCTACTATATACCAGGCATTGTGCTAAGTGCTTTATAAATAGTATATATTTCATCTTTACAACTTTGATAGGTGTCATTATTTTCCTCATTTATATAGTTAAGGATATTAAGGCAGACAGAGGTTAAGTGACTTGCCTGAGGTAATACATTAAGTGACTGAGGCTAGATTTGAAACTGGGTTTTCCAGAAGTCACTTAATTGCCTCTCACACATAGAATGAGATTTTGTAATCTCCTAGCATTATAACCTTATCACCAGTGCCTATTATAACAATCTATAATTTAGTTTTTGTTATTCAGTCATTTTAGTCACATCCAACTCTGTGTAACCCCATTTTGGGGTTTTCTTGGCAAACATAAAAATACATGGCAAAAATGGTTTGACAGTTCCTTCTCTAGTTCATTTTGCAGATGTGGAAACTGAGGCAAACAGGATTAAGTGATTTGCCCAGGATCACACAGAAGTGTCTAAGGCCATATTTGAACTAATTGAAGATAACTCCAAACCCTTCATCTTACTGCTTCACCTAGTTGCCTTTATGATTTAGTAGATAAATCTTTAGAGTATTTCCTAAGGAATAAACAATTTGTATGATTTACCCAAAATCAAGCATCTAAGAAATATTGGTTAGAATTTACACCTAGCTTTTCTAGATTCCAATTACAGTATTCTGTCAATTATATCACTTTGTCTTTGCTTTATATGTCTCTGTGTATACAGATACACACATACATTCATTCATTCATACATATATACATACATATATATATATATATATATATATATATATATACATACATATATATATATACATACATAAAAATACACACACACACACACACCTATTTTATGAGGTCCTAAATGGTGGTGTGTATTGGGCAGAAAGAAACAAGAACTGATAAAAATTATTCCCTGGGGCAAGAAGGAAGAAGGCTCTAATAATGAGATGAATTTAGTTTGGTGGTCTCACTTTCTGGAAGTAATCTAGTCAGAAATCCAAACTATGTCAAATCCCTGAGGCTAAATTCTCCCTATAAATTTACTTATAGCCCATCCCATGGCTACTGTGTTCCTTTGGATCAGTTCACCACTGGCACTCTGCCTCTCGATATCTTTCCCTTTACCCCTTCCCTATGCCATGTGGTATCTCCCCTAAGTCCACTATGTTTCCCAACCCCATTTCTCCTCCCTACAGCTAACTTCTTTGGGATGCTAAATCTCTTTCAGCTAAGGGCTTGCCCCATCCTCATGAGGAGTTTCTTTTCTTCTGGTAAGTGGCAAGTTCCACTAAGAGAATTGCACTTTCCATCATTAATTATTAAAACCACTTTCTATGCTCTCCCAACTTTATTTCATATTTTACGATTCCTAGTGTCTATTATATCCTTTCCTTTTGTTTGTAACCTATTCCCCTAAATAAATTTATCTTTTGCTAAAGAGAATGACCACTGTGAATTCTCCACATGATAAAACAACTTTTTGTGTCTGCCATTATCTGGTGTCTACCTCAGCAACATCATATTCTTATCCATAAGTGTATGTGCACATGCATGCACATGAATATATAAAAAGGCACTATACATATACAAAGCAGAGAGAAAAGCAGAATTCAAAGTGGAAATAGACGTTAAAAAATAAAATAAAAATGTGTTAAATCAATAAGGCTAATATGTACCTAGCAACTGAAAGCTATCAAGATCATTACATAACAAATTAGCCACAACATATATGCTACTGCACATAAGAGATAATGTGAGAAATTCTGCATTTCAACTATCACAAGTATCTGATATTAAAGGAGAGGAAATTGCTAAGAAAAAAATCTTGCATACTGATCTCTATGATTAGTAGGAGAGTTTGCACTACATCAGAGTAGGATTACTGTGTCTTTCCTCTATCAAAATGAATGTTTTATATTAATGGTCATAGTAAGAACCACCACAATATCAAACCAAGCTTACTCTAAATGAAGTAGGAATTTCTTTCTGTGTGACATACTGATTTTCGGAAAGGTACCAATTCTGGATAAACAGATTATTTGAATATAATAGTTTGCTCCAGGGAGACTTTAATCCCATAGCATTGTGGTAAATGACAGCAATGCAAGGTCCTCAAAAACAACAACAACAAACAAACAAACACAAAAATTCCACCCCTAAGAAAGATTTAGAGGCTTGAATAGCTCAATTGCAAGTGAAAAATTCAGTAAGACAATGAACTTGCTTCTGAGGCAGAGACTAATCATTTTGACTTAGATCTTAGCCACTTAGCATAATTGCTTTGAATCTGGAATACACACCCAAATCCTGGAAATCCACAGTGATGGGAAATAGTGTTGAACAAGAAAGAAAGAAAAACTAAATCTGCTACTACCCATAGCTAGAGGAAAAACAAAACAAAACAAAAAACCCCCAAGAGCTAATTTTCTGAAAGCATGGAACAAAGAGAGGCTATTGCCAATCCTAAAGACCATGACCCTAGCAAAAAACCCACAGTTGCACTTATTGAGAATACTGTAGCTAAAGAGGGCACAGTAACACCCAGCCAAGCCAGATTTCAGCTGGCCTTCAAGGGATGAATCTAGAGAATCCAGTAGATGAAGCCATACAATAGAGGTAGTTGGGCCTTGAGAAAAGCCAGTAGCAAAGCAGTCTGAGTAGCCTAGACCAACAGTTCTTTCCCTAATTCAATCCCTTCCCTCTTCCTTGCTTAAGACAACAATCAGAAATAGATTATATATGTGTGCAGTAATATAAAACATTTCCTTATGAGTCATTTTGCACAAAACTCAAAAAAAAATTTTTTTAAATGAAAGAAAGCCAAAACATCATGTTTCAGTCTGTATTCAATCAATATCAGCTCTTTCTCTCTAGGTTGATAGCATGCTTTATCACTAGTCCTTTAGGATTGCTTGGAGTATTGTATTGCTGAGAATGGTTGCATTGGTTGTGTTTGAACATAAATTTTTTAATTTTATATAATCAGAATTATCTATTTACATTTTGTAAAGCTTTCTATATTTTATTTGGTCCTAAATCAGTCCCTTATTCATAAATATGACAAATAAACTACCCTATGCTATCTTAATTTGCTTATGGTATCACCCTTTGTATATAAATCATGTACTTTATCTTTGTATACTATGTGAGATATAGGTCTATACCTACTTTCTGCTATACTGTTTTCCCAGCAGTTTTTACCATATACTGAATTTTTTTTCCTCAAAAGTTTGGATCTTTGGGTTTATCATGTAATAGCTTACAATAGTCATTTATACCAATATAATTTGTACTTAATCTATTCCACTGATTCACCATTCTATTTCTTAGCCAATATTAGAATGTTTGATAATCATGGCTTTATAATAATACAATTTGAGATCTGATATGGCTAGACCATTTTCTTTCAATATATTTTTATTGATTCTCTTGATATCCTTGATATTCCAGATGAATCTTGTAATTTTTTTATAAATCAATAAAATAACTTTTGATAGTTTGATAATTATGGAACTGAATCAATAGATAAATTTAGGTAGAATTTCATTTTTATTATATCAGCCTGATCTATTCATGAGCAATGTGAAAATGTTTTATAGTTGTATTCATAAAGTTCTTGAGTTTGCCTTGGCAGGGAGACATCCAACTATGTTATGTTATGTTATGTTGTTATGTTATGTTATGTTATATTATGTTATGTTATTTATTAAGTGGAATTTCTCTATTTCTTGTGGCTGGACTTTGTTGGCAATATATAGAAAAGCCGAAAATTTATGTGGGTTTCTTTTGCATTCTTCAATTTTACCAAAGGATGATAATAACTTAAAGTAGATTTTAGTTGATTTTCTAAGTATAATGTTATAGCATCTGCAAAGAATAATAGTCTTGTTTCCTCATTGACCATTCTAATTCCCTGTTTTTCTTTCCTTAGTGCTATAGCTAACATATACACTAAAATAGTAAATAACCGAAATTGTTAGATACCCTTGTTTTCTCCCTCAATGTTTTGGGAAGGCTTCTTGTTTATCCCCCATTATAGATAATGCTTGTTGATGGTTTTAGATAAATATTATTATTTTAAGATAAATTCCATTTGTTCCTCTTCTCTCCAATATTTTTAATAGGATTGGAGGCTGTATTTTGTTAAAGGTTTTTTCTGCATCTATTGAGATAATCATATGATTTTTTTTGATTTTGTAATGGATTTGGTCAATTATGCTGCTAATTTTCATAATATTGAACCAATCCTGAATTCCTGGTATGTATGTATGTATGTATATATATATATATATATATATATATATATATATATATATATATATATATATATATATATATATATATATATATATATATATATATCACTTGGTTATACTATAGGACTCTTGTGATATGTTGTGGTAATCTCTTTGCTAGTATTTTATTTAAAAATTTTGTACCAATATTCATTAGGGAATTTCCTCTATAATTTTTCCATTTTGGCTCTTTCTGATTTGGATATCAGCACCATATTTGTGTTGTAAAAGTAATTTAGTCGGATTCCTTCTTCACCTCTTTTTCCCAATAGTTTAAATAATATTGGGATAAATTGTTCTTTAAATGTTTTGTAGAATTCACTTGTGAATCTACCTAGTCCTAGGAATTTTTTCTTAGGAAGTTCATTAATGACTTGTTTAATTTATTTTAATTAGCAATGTTTGAAAATTCACTATTTCTTTTTTTTTTTAATTAAAGCTTTTTTTATTTTCAAAACATATGTATGGATAATTTTTCAACATTGATCCTTGCAAAACCTTGTGTTCCAATTTTTCCCTGCTCTTGCCCCACCCGTACCATAGATTGCATATAATTTAATATATGTTAAGCATGGTAAAATATATATGTTAAATCCAATATATACATACACATTTATACAATTATCTTGCTGCACAAGAAAAATCAGATCAAAAATAAAAAAATGAGAAAGAAAATAAAATGTAAGCAAACAACAACAACAAAAAATAAAAATACTGTGTTGTGATCCATACTTAGTTTCTACAGTCTTTTCTCTGGGTACAGATGGCTCTCTTCATCACAAGATCACTGGAACTGGCCTGAATCATCTCATTGTTGAAAAGAGTCATGTCCATTTTAGTTGATCATCATATAATGCTGTTGTTGCCATGTACAATCATCTCCTGGTTCTGCTCATTTCCTTTTAGCATCAGTTATCATAAGTCTCTCCAGGCCTCTCTGAAATCATCCTGATCATTTCCATAACATTCACAAACCCCAATTTATTCAGCCATTCTCCAAATGATGGGCATCCACTCAATTTCCAGTTTCTTGGCACTATAAAAAAGATTGCCACAAACTTTTTGTGTATATATATATTTCTTCTCCTCCTTTAAGATCTCTTTGAGATATAAGCCTAGTAGAAACACAGCTAGATCAAAAAATAGGAAAATTTTGATAGCCCTTTGGGCATAGTTTCAAATTGTCCTCCAGAATGGTTAGATCAGTTCACAATTCCACTAACAATGTATTTTTTTTATTCATTTTTCCAAATTATCCCCTCCCTCCCTCCACTCCCTCCCCCCATGGCAGGTAATCCCATACATTTTACATGTGTTACAATATAACCTAGATACAATATATGTGTGTAAATACCATTTTCTTCACTAACAATGTATTAATGTTCCAGTTTTCACGCAATCTCTCCAACATTCATCATTATCTTTTCCTGTTGTCTTAGCCAATCTGAGAGGTGTGTAGTTGTACTTCAGAGTTGTCTTAATTTGCATTTATCTGATCAATACTGATTTAGAGCATTTTTTCATATTATTAGAAATGATTTCAATTTCTTCATCTGAAAATTACCTCTTATTATCCTTTGATCATTTATTTATTAATTGAAGAATGGCTTAAATTCTTATAAATTTGAGTCAACTCTACATATTTTAGAAATGAGCTCTTTATCAGAACCTTTGAATATAAAAATGTTTTCCCAGTTTATTGTTTCCCTTCTAATCTTGTCTGCATTGGGGTTTTTTGTACAAAAACTTTTAAACTTAATATAATCAAAATTATCTATTTCGTGTTCAATAACGAACTCCAGTTCTTCTTTGGTCACAATTTCCTTCTTCCTCCACAGATCTAAGAAGTAAACTATTCTTTGTTCTTCTAATTTATTTATATCACTCTTTACATCTAAATCATAAACCCTTTTCAACCTTTTCTTGGTATATGACATTAGGTGTAGGTCAATACCTAGTTTCTGCCCAGTTTCCAATTTTCCTAGCAGTTTTTGTCAAATAGTGAATTCTTATCCCAAAAGCTGAGGTCTTTGGGTTTATCAAATATTAGATTACTATAGTCATTGCCTATTTTGTCCTGTGAATCTAATCTATTCCACTAATCAACTACTCTTGTTTCTTAGCCATTACCAAATGATTTTGATGACCACTGCTTTAAAATATAGTTTTAGGTCTAGCACAGCTAGGTCACCTTCATTGCCAATTTTTTTTTCACTAATTCCCTTGAAATTATTTACTTTTTCTTCTTCCAGATGAACTTTGTTATTATTTTTTTCAAGATTTGTAAAATAATTTCTTGAGAGTTTGATTGGTATGGTACTGAATAAGTAAATTAATTTAGATAGTATTGTCATTTTTATTATATTCACTCAGCCTATCCATGAGCATTTCATATTTTTCCAATCGATTAGATCTGATTTTATTTATGTGGAAAGTGTTTTGTAGTTGTCTTCATATAGTTCCTGACTTTGTCCTGGCAGATAGACTCCCAATATTTTATATTATCAACAGTTATTTTAAATGGAATTTCTCTTTGTATCTCTTGCTGTTGGACTTCATATAATTTATAAATACATATAATAATATATAATATATATATATACATGCTTATGATTTATGTAGATTTATTTTTTTTATCCTGCAACTTTGCTAAAGTTGTGAATTCTTTCTAGTAGTTTTTTAGTTGATTTTCTAGGATTCTCTAAGTACACCATCATATTATCTGCAAAAGAGTAATACTTTGGTTTCCTTATAGCCTACTTTAATTCCTTTAATCTCTTTTTCTTTTCTTATTGACAAAGTTAACATTTCTAATACAATATTGAATAGTAAATAGAATTGTTTCATGCCCAATCTTATTAGGAATGGTTCTAGTTTGTCCCTATCACATATTATGCTTGCTGATGGTTTTAAATTGATGCTACTGATCATTTTAAGGAAAAGTCCATTTATTCCTATACTTCCTAGTGTTTTTTAATAGGAATGTGTGTAGGATTTTATCAAATGCTTTTTTTTTTTGTATCTATTGGGATAATCATATGATTTTTGTTGGTTTGATTATTGATATAGTCAATTATACTAATAGTTTTCCTAATATTGAACCAGCCCTGAATTCCTGGTATAAATCCTACTTGGTCATAGTGTATTAACCTGGGGATTAATTCTTGTAATCTCTTTATAATATTTTATTTGAGATTTTTGCATCACTATTCATTAGGGAAATTGGTCTATAATTTTCTTTCTCTGTTTTCACACTACCTAGTTTCAGTTCAGGACCATATGTGTGTTATAAAAGGAATTTGCTAGGACTCCTTCTTTTTCTATTTTTTCAAATATTTTGCATAGTATTGGAATTAACTGTTCTTTAAATGTTTGGTAGAATTCATATGTAAATCCGTCTGGTCCTGAAGATTTTTTCTTAGAAAGATGATTAAGAGCTTGTTCTAATTCTTTTTTCTAAAATGGGACTGTTAGAGTAATTCAGTTCCTCTTCTGTTAATCTGGGAAATCAATATTTTTGTAGATATTCTTCCATTTCACTTAGATTGTCAAATTTATAGACACATAGTTGGGTAAAATAACTCCTAATTAGTACTCTAATTTTCTCTTCATTGGTGGAAAGTTCTCCCTTTTCATTTTTGAAACTAACAAGTTGATTTTCTTCTTTCCTTTTTCTAATCAAATTAAGTAAAGATTTATCTATTTTATTGATTTTTTCATAAAGCCAATTCTTAGTTTTATTTATTAATTCAATAATTTTCTTAGAAAGTCCTCCATTTCAGTAAATATCTTTTCCCCCCTGAAACATTATATTCAATTTTGTTAATTCTTGGTTGTAATCTTCACTCCTTTGCCTTCTAATATATCGTATTCTAAGCCCTTGTTTTTTCCCATAGAAGTTGCCAGACATTGAGTAATCTCACTATAGCTGAATGATATTTAAATGATTTCTTTTTTTGGTGATGTGCTCGGAATGGAGTTGCTAGGTGAGACCTTACTAGACTGCATAAATTGTTCACTTGCTTAGGAGGTTACCGATTTATAGGAGGGTAGAGCCTTTCTGGAGGATTGTCGAGGCTCAAAATCTTGCTGAAGGTCCCTTGCTATGAGTCTAGCTGCTGCTGCTGCTCTTTCCTTGTAAACTACGTCTCTACTCCTAGACCAATTCTGAGGCAGTTTACTAGTTATTTGAAGGAATACCTGAGAGGGTTTCAGAGGGTTCCTTCCTCTTTCTACCATCTTGGTACTAAAAGTTCTTGTTTCTATTTTTAAATCAATATCAAAGTTCATTTTTTTGCAATTTATACTTGCTGTGTTCTCTTGTTCCCTTGTTCTTCATCTCTATCTCTCTGTCTCTATCTCTGTCTCTCTCTCTTCCCCTCTCTCTCATGATGAGAGTCAGTTGATTAGAAAAAAAATGCATGTGTTTAAACAACCACAGCATGGTTTATATTGCTGCATATCCTTTCCATTAATCAAGTGAGGTTTTTTGTCTTTTTTTTTTTTTAATTCATTCTCTGGGCAGAATCCTATATGCTTATTTCTGTTTTTAAAAACCGTTTCCTGTAAGTACACAACATTATTCAAACACTATAAATATTACAAAACAATTAAAATCCATGGTTGAAAGATCATATTGTAAGAAGAGAAAGCTTCTATTTCCGGCAGGTGTCTCAACAACCTCTGACTACCTAAGAATATGAGGTACTAATATATGCTCTATAAACAGCTTAAAAATGTATTGTGAAATAAGGAAAGGTGTTTATATATGAAATTAATTTAAGAAGCACTCACTCCATTTCTAAGCTTTCCCAAAAAGCTAATGTAATTAAAAAGGAAATATAGCCAAGAAAAACAAAACATATAAGAAGTAATTTTCAACTTAGATTTTATACAATTGTGAATCAAAGACATCTTCAAAAATAAAGATCATTTTGTTGAGAATATGTAACTACTAGGCTCAGATTGTTCTGTCTAAGAGTCCTACAGCAGAAGAAATATGATATGCGACTGCACTTGAAGATCATGGGCAGAGAGACAGTGGTCAGACCTCAGACAAATTAATTTTCCTATAAGTCACTTTGCTCAGTGATTCCTTTTACTATCATTACAGCCAATACTGAGTGATCAGAAACTGAAGTACAGAACCTAAAAGACTTTTAATATAATTAGCTCCTTAATTTTAAAAAACTTATCCTCTTTTGACACTCAGTCCTGTTTGACACAAAATAGGTAAATAAAATAAGAAAAGCTGACTCCTTTGAAGGTCACTATTAAGTGCAGCAATTATGAAAAGCAATTAACCAACCCCCCATTCTATTTTCCCCTCCATCAATCCTCTCCAAAACAGACCAACTACTTGTCTAGTCACTGACACACACAAAAAAAGATCAGTAAATTAATAATAGATATCTCACACTTGTCCAAAAACTAAAGAAAACTATACGACTGATTTCAACATTATCTGTCATTTACCATACCCTCTTCTATCTTTAATATTTGTTGTTGTTCAGTCATTTTCCAATACAATCTGACTCTTCATAATCTCATTTCAGGTTTTATCAGAAAAGATATTGGAGTGGTTTGCCATTTCCTTCACCAGTTCATTTTACAAATAATGGGTCACACAGGTAAGTGTTTGAGGCTAGATTTGAATTCAGAAAAACGAATCTTTCTGACTCTTGCCCAGTACTCTAGCCATTGCACCGCTTAGCTGCCCTTATTTATATTTAGTGGAGGTTGTTGATATTTCAGAATTGAATTTCCCATACAGATATCTGTCTTCCACCAACAGTTAAGGGAAATAAATGCAAAGAGGAACAAATTGAGAAAAGCATTAAAAGAGAATTAGTGTGAGGACTTCCTCTTTCCCTATGCTTCCTCACCAAGGTTTTAGCACAGTAATTGACCATCAGGTTTTTAAAAATTTATTTATTGTGATTTTATTTGTGATATTAGTGTCCAAGAAATTTTAATGCAGTTTTTCTATTATTAAAAGTTCAAAATTATGCTAAGACTTTTGGGACATACATCCTTATTCAATGAATTAATTCCAGTGGCTTACCTAATTCACTGGTATGGCATTCAAAGCTCTTCACAACTTTGTATTTTTCTTTTTTCCCCACATTTCTTTCTCCATATTTCCCTCTACATACTTTGTGTAATCCAGTAGTACTGATTTCCTTGTTGTCCCTGCAAGATACCTTACCTCCAGACTGTTCATTTTAATAGTCTGTTGCTCTTCTCTAAAATATTCTCCATCCTCAGTTTCCTAATTTCCTTGGCTTCTATAAAGTTTAAGTTAAATATCATCTTCTATAAGAAATGTCCTCATCTTTTATAATACAATTGGCTTCCCTCTATTGATTATCTCCAATTTATGCCACCTATGTTGTGTTTGAAAATAATTATTTTCGTGTTGTCTGCTCCCTTTGAAAGCAGGGGTGGTCATCTGTCTTTCTTTATAACCCCAGCGTCTTAAGAAAGGCATACTGACTTCCTAAAAAAACCTAAGTCATTGCTGCTATTGTTCAGCCATTTCATCTGTGTCTGACTCTTAGTGATCTATTAGAATTTTTTTTTGGGGGGGCAAAGATTTTTGGGGGGAGTGGTTTGCTATTACCTTCTTCAGCTTTGCCTTCTCCAACTCATTCACAGAAGAGGAAACTGAAGAAAACAAGGTGAAATGACTTACCTAGGGTCACATAGCTATTAAGAATGTAAAACCAAAATTGAACTTGGAAAGATGAGTCTTCCTGACTCCAGGCCTAGTACTCTAGACCCTGTGCCACCTACCTCCTGATGATCCCAAGTTGGCAAACTATTTTCCTTTTGCTTGGTAAAGGGTACTAAGATAAATTAGGTAAAATCTCAGGTAGTAATTATCTAAATTAGGTACCCTTCCCACAAGAAACAATTCTATGGCCTTGAGCTATAGCATCTCAATGACAATCTGTCTTCTCTGATTAACTATGGTATAATGAATTGATATAGACATACAATAATTTTCAGCCTTTAATTTTCTCTTCAGAACTTTGTATTAAGATTTTAGTCTTTATATGCCATTAGTCTATTATTAACTATTTAATTAAATGTAAGTATTTGTTATTCCTTTAAAAAAGGACACAAATTCTGGGAACTGAACAGAGTCTTCATTGGCCACAACTACTGAATTTGATCTGCTTTAGAAAAATCTTTCTGGCTTACAAAAACATTTGTCAACATTAAAAAATATGCCTCTATTCATTTTTTGAAACATTGATAATTTGGATTCCCTTTTATTTTTTATGGAAATAATAATTACTTTTAAAATATATTATCTAAGTTTTCTCCTTAAAAAAAAAAAAAAAAAAAGGAGCAGTTCAGCAAAGACAACTATCAACAAAGCCTTTGTACAATACATAGTTTCACCTCTGTAAAAGAGGAAAGGAAATTTTCTTTTCTCTTATCCAAGGCTGTAATATTCTCTCTAAAATGTAATGTTCTCTGTTGAGGTTTTCTTGGGGTCTCTAGAGGTAGCCTTCATTTCAGTTCAGTAATCACCACAAATGCAGCCCGGTGTTAAAGTCCAAATCCTTTACTATCTCTTTCAAAGTCTTGTCTCCTTCACTTGGTACTGGGCTAGTTTTCTGGAGGCCTTCCAGATCTTGGTTTCAGTGGAGAAGGAAAGGAGAGACTCCCACCACTTCTCTGTCTTTCCTAGTTCTGATTCTGGCTGAGGCTCCTAGCTTATAAATGCTCTCTTATCAAAGGTGTGAATCTTATAGAACTATAGTACTGAACTAGAGAACTGTTAAGCACCATGCTAAATTAGATAACTATTGTCTCTATCAATTCCACTGACTGTAAGAATCCTTGTTTCAAATTCAGAGTTCTGGCCCTAACACAAGGCCACATCAGCTTTCCTTTTGTTGAATTTCTGGTTAACAGAAGGAAACATCAGGCAAAAATAAGTATCTACATTGTACAGACCTTCCTAGTACATGATCAGAAAGGCAATAGGCCTTTTCAGATTCACCTCTGCAAATTTCTGTTTCTCTCCTTTCTCTTCAATGAATTAAGTACGATAAAGTTACAGGAAGGAAAGATTGGCCACATACTATAATAAACTTATTGGAATAACAAGTTTGATCAGTGTCCGTAAAGGTGCATTAGGTCTGTATCTGGGGCATCAGATTTCAGTTATAATGAGGCTTAACTGTGTCCTCGCACTTTAGGTCTCCTAGCACTTCAGACTTAGAGACTTTCTGCTACTTTCTAAGACTGTTATTTGGACCGTTCCAGTCTTTTATGAGAAAGAAAGAAAGAAAACATCTTGGAATTAAAGAGTTAG
Source organism: Sminthopsis crassicaudata (assembly GCF_048593235.1). Classification (NCBI taxonomy): domain Eukaryota; kingdom Metazoa; phylum Chordata; class Mammalia; order Dasyuromorphia; family Dasyuridae; genus Sminthopsis; species Sminthopsis crassicaudata. The sequence continues at coordinate 559,393,747 of NC_133618.1, forward strand.
AACATTATAGCTCTTTAAGCTTATAAAAAGGAGGCAATGTGTTAAATGTTATTAGTTGCCTCCTTCTTTGAAATTGTTAAACAACATTTGCTTTTAGTTTGGGGAAAAAATACCATCCCAGGACAAAATCAGCAATACAAGACCCTCCAGGGGTCCAACTCAAGACATTTTGCATATATGTCAAATTCCAGAGTTTGCTCTATTATTATGACAAGGCTCAAACATATTAGGTTAAAAAAACCAAAAGCACCATCATGGTCAAGTCTGCCTCATGCTAATTGTGTAATATTTTGGACAAGTCATTCTCATTGCCCCAGGCTACTGGCTAACACCAGAAATTGTAGAAAAGTTACTAATCTGCATTGATACACATAATTTCCCCATTGGGAAACTCCCTGTCATCGGTGAAATCACAACTACACCCATACTACAACAAACATCTACATATTTTGTTTGGGCCTTTAAATGCCCAAAATATTTTCATCTGCAGGAAAAAATATACTATTTTAAAACCAAAATGAACTCTATATCTCATCTGAACAAACTGTGATCTAGTGTGTACTTAAAAGAAATGATTTTTTGGCTTGTTCCACAGATGGCTTCTTTTGGAGAGAGAATGTTATTGCATCACCTGGATTAGGGGAAGGACAATTTTACCAAAGCATTCAGTCATATTTACTCATGATCACACAAAGCTAGGCTAGAAATGTAATCAAACGAATATAAACAATCCGTTCAATATGTATCAATATACAATGCTGATGTGAACAGATACACGTGTGTGTGGGAGGAGTTAGGGTGGGATCTATGTCTGTGTATCTCTTACCTGCTTGTCTAGGTATCTTTCTCCCTGTCTATCTCTCCTTGTCTCCTCTGCCTGCCTGCCTGCTTCTCTTTTCCTATTGGTCTCTCTCAACTTGTTTCCGTCTTCTCTCCTCCACTCTCCACCTATTTAGTTAAAAATAATCTGCTTTTTCTTAAGGATTTAATTTCTGCATTCAGGTTTCTTAGTACAGTAAAACAACCTCAAAGGAAAGGGAAACAAGGTCCCACAGAATTCAAATTACTTGATGAAGGTGACCTTGGACAAATCAGGACTAGAAATCAAGTCTTAACTCAGTTTGGATTTGTGTTCTATACTATGCTGTCTCTAAAAAAAGAATACATGGATAATCCCACTGTTTAAAAAAGGCAGAATTATAGGGCAGCTAGGTGGTGCAGTGGATAGATTACCAGCCCTAAAGTCAGGAGGACCTAAGTTCAAATCTGGTCTCAGACACTTACCACTTCCTAGCTGTGTGACCCTGGTCAAGTCACTTACTTCCAATTGCCTCAGCTTAAAAAAAAAAAAAAAAAAAAAAAGAAAAGAAAAGAAAAAGCCAGAATCGTTTTAGACAGATTAAGAAGCATTTCCCTAGAAAGAAAAGTTAGCTTTTTATAAATTGACTATGGGGAAATTGAGAAAAAGAAAATAAATGTACTTAAGCAAAATAAAATTATCGTATATAAATATATGATCCCCTTTTTATTTGTTTTATTCCTCGCCATGCTTTCTGAGTACAAAAGCTATTATTTTTTATTTTTTATTTTAAGAAGCAAAAACACCCAATAATATTTCAGTGTGATGAGGTCTTCAGTGTGGGTATACTTAACAGAAAAAAAAAAAACAAAACTGAAGAATTGATTAAAAAAAAATTAATTCCTGAGGCCAGCAAGCAGGCTGGGGGGGGGGGAGGGGAAGACACTGATAGAGATCACTTTAGTTCTGTGGTCCCACACTCTGGGGGAGTCGGAAATCCAAATTATGTCACTCTTTAGGTCTATCTTCTGTAGAGATCTCAAGCAGCCTCACTTTGCCATGACCTATCAGAAATCCTAGTCATGTCCCTGAGGTTACATTTTTCCTAAAAAAAAAAAATCTACTTAAGGGCCATGGCTTAGCTGTTGCTCTCCTCTGGGTCATCTGGCCATGGCAGTCTGCCTCATGGTGTCTTTCTCTTTACCTCTCTCCTATGCCATGTAGTATCTCTCCTAACTCCACTATACTTCTCAACCTCATTTCTCCTCCTTACAGCTAATTAACTTTTTTAGAGTGCTAAGACCCTTTGAGGATTTAGCTTGCCAGCTAAACCTCATGGAGTGCTCCCTTTTTACTGGGTAATGGTGAATTCCACTGAGGAGCTTGTCTTTTTAGGCTCTAATGAGGGGTGTCTATTGTATCCTTTCATTTTGTCTGTATCCCTTTTCCTCTAAATAAATCTACCTTTTTTCCAATGGCCATGGTGAATTTTTCACCTGACTGAACCGAGCCTTTGGTGCCTACCATCATCTGGTTCCTACATCACCCACATCAAATGTATTTAGTAAGAGTTTTCTTCTACCTTTAAGAAAAAAAAATTGTGATTCAGATAGTACATATTGACACAGAATACAGAGTTAAAAAGCAATAATATTCTGGTAATTGGGCAGTTGAAAATAAATTTTTTAAAGTACTATAACAGAAGTCTGGGAGATGGGAAGGAACAAGTTAATGAAGGAAATGTCTCAAAAGCCAATTTGTTATTAATGACCAGAACCACACCCTACCTCTTTTTTCCCCCTTACACATAAATAGTTTATGTTGTTTAAAGGCAATTGGCTCTGTATCTTTCTCTGTATTTGCTGTGTTTTTCAGATCAATTCTATAAACATTTCTGGATAACTTCACTCTGTTCCTGACTGCTCTGCAAATTACAGGGTTAGACTAGCTAATCTCTATGCCCCCATGCAATCCAAAATTTCTATGCCTCTATAACTTAGTAAAGTATGGTATTTATGTGCCAGTTCACATGGGAATGAGAAAGAGGAAGAAAATGACAGAGAAATGTTACCTGTTTAAACAGGTCTGAAATTCTGAGAATAATCACTGCCAAAGTCTCCTGACTTTGTCCTGCATGACTCAGAATTCTATTGAGATTCTATATTTTATTGAGAATCCTACAGAATTCTAGTACTGAGAAAATACCAATTAAGAATTTTGTTACATGATGATTAGTTAATATATGTGATGTGACTAATTCAGAAGCAGAGACTTTAGGATTTAGATTTGGAAGTCACTGATATTTACACATGGCCATACAAGTTAGTAAGTGCTCAAAATCAGGATCCCTGTCTTAAGTTTTGAAGTTTAATTTTTAACCTGAATAAGGAATATTATATTTGTCCATGTTACATTTTGCTTTGTGAGTTTGGGAATACATTATATTTGCTTATTTCCAGCTTTTAATTATTCAATTAACAAGCATTTATTAAGCTGCTACTACATGTCAGGTACTATTCTAAACACTGGAGATAACAAAAGTAAATAGATAAAAGTGCCCTGCCTTCAAGGAACTTACAATCTAAGTAGAAGAGATAAAAGGCAAAAATAGACCAATTTATTATATCAAATCATCTGTAAAGACCCCTTTAATATCTAGAAAAGTAACTCAACATCTGTTTCACCCACAATAGGCTGCTTGATTTTCTAAGTCATGACTCTGTGTTTGTATAAGGCATCTTCTGGGCCTGGATCAGACAGACTTCCTCTCTTCAGAATTTTTGTTTTTTCTCTTTTCAAGGTTCAAGTAAGGAACTTTCTCTAGGAAACCTTAATTACCCTTTCCCCTGCCTCCAAGTATTAAAACTTTCTCCCATATCCCTATTCTTGGTCGTCTATTCGTTTCCCATGTGATAACCTCCCAAATGGACTCCAAAGTTCTTGCAGGCAAAAATGATTATAGTTTTATCATTAAAACCCTTGGTTCCAGAAACAGTATCATGACAGATTTCTCTTCAGTTCACATAAAAAAAAATCTGTCCTAAGTTATAAATATAAATATGAAATCATATTTATCAAATAATCTAAAACCTCCATTTTAGAATATAATCACATAAAATGATTAGGAAGTTCCATTAGAAAAAAATCTTTGGCATTCTTAAAGGTTAGTTTCCTTCCCATTCTAAAGTAAATAATGAGCTTTGTCAAGGAGATTATATCAGCTAAAACAATTTATAGGTCAAACTATTAGAAAATTTTTAAACTAAACTATAAATTTAATAAATTCTTAATTTCTTCTCATCTTACTACACTATTTCTAGGTTTTTTCCACCAAAGGAGGTATAAAACAAATCTGAAAAATATCCAATCAAAAGTTTGTTAAATAAATAGTTTACATTAACTTAATTTTCTAAGTTACAATAATGATCTCTATCTCATAGGAATGAAAACTAATTATGACAAAAATGTTACTATGTACAAAATCCACCTGCAAAGTCATTAACTATAGTTTTTTCTTCTTTTTTTTGACCTTTTTGAGACCCCATAAAAATGTGACAAATAACACTATCTTTCAAATTTATCATTTAGTTAGTTCCTTGTTCAAGATAAGAACTTATATTCCAAAGGGGGCATAAATCTATGAAGAAATCACCCAGCTAGTTTATCAACACTATCAACATCACAATCTTAGACAATCATTGTAGATGGAGAGATAAACTAGGAGCCAGAATTCAATAGGAAGAGTAAAGGACTGGAATGTATCTTTAAAATTATACACTTGTAACAACTTAAAATTTCCCTACTAAACAAAACCCATATTTTACCCTAATATTTTTGGGGTGAAACAATATATCTATGAAGCAAGATATATTACAGTTTCTGAAGAATTACAGCTTCAGGTCCCACAAAGAGCAGCGCATGTATGATCTACTTAAGTAAAGAGAACCATAATTAAACCTGTGAATAGTGGTTCAAAAAGTATGTAAAATATATTATCTTAAAGTAAAGTGTGGCCAGAAAAGATAAACCAGGAGTAAAAACCAATGAACACCTCATTTGCTCTATTTGTACTCATGACACCTCATGAAATCAAGAGTACACTAAGTGAAACTCCCTAGGTGGATTTACAGGAAATATATTAACAAGAGTCACACAAGGTGAGAAGGCATAGATTGAATAAAGTTTGCACCACAGGGTGTACCTACTATAAAAAGAACAGGATTTTTTTTTTAAGTATTATTCTATCAAGTAAGATTGTATTATTTTGGACCAGAGATATACATTTGCATATATACACACATATATAGATAGATAGATATAGATATAGATAGATACAATATATACATACATGCATATATATATATATATATTTATACATATGCTTGTAGCCCGATCAAAATACTGTTCCTTAACATTTTATTATATACTTTGAGTTTGATAGAGTAACATTATATCCTTAGACTCTGACAGTGCACATCTTTCAAACTCTGTAAGAAATGTCAAGTGTCTCAACGTATAAATATTTTAAAACACACTAAAAAGCTCTGTAGACAGCTTACTAGATATCCATTTGACAATTACATTGGTGTTCACAGAAATTAATTTTTAAAGCAACTATGTACTTCAGTATCAAAGAAGACAAACGCAGGTCTCTAGTGTCCAATTTTAAGAGTCTCACTAGTCTAACAGCAACAAATGCTCCGGGAAAACTGAAAATCAAATCAGTAGAAAACTAGTTTGCAATTCTGCATATTCCTGAAGTAGGTTTAATTGGAAAAAAAGAGTTTTATACCCCACCATGACTATGCTAAATATTACTTCCTGTACATGGTTTTAAACCACTCTCTAAATGAATAGATTCTCGCACCTCTACTTCCTCTAAACTTCATTTAGACAAGTTAAAACACTGAATATGAAAATTTAGATGATTTAAAGTTCTAGAATGCACGATTTGATTAGCAAATACGAATGTTGCCTGGAGTGTTTGCCACAGCAGTATTTAACCTTTACATAAACCAAGTCTGGCTAGACATAATAGTTTATTATTTTCCAGAGAGTCTGCACAAAGGAAGTATGTAATTTGCGTAATTAGCATAATGCTTTCTGCTTTAATGTTGCTAACCAAATGAACCGTCCTAAAACAGAACTACACAAAGTGCATTCACCGGGTTTACGCTTGGGGAAAGCCTCAACGCGGTTGAATGTGGATTAATAATCTACCATATAAGAGAAAGCAGAGACTTTTACAGTGGTTCTTTCCCAAATGCTCTATGCGGACTCAGTTTGTATTCTTTTAAACGCCCCTAAAGAGATCCTTCCCCGGGACAATTTAAGCTTCTCTCTTCCCGAGGTTCCACCGATTAGTTTAGATTCAACAATCCAGCGTCCTCCTCCAGCTCTCTGTGGGAGATTACCTTGCCAGTCAGTGCTACGCGTCCTAAAAGCGCTTCGGACAACCTGGGGCCACGGAGCCCAACTGGGCTGCATCTCAAAGAGGCAAGTGCACTTCTCCCAGACTCCCGGAACTGACAGATCCAAGTGAGTGCTAGGTAGCTAGCTGCCTTACCTGCCCGAAGTCAGCGCTCCACAGAGCCAGGAGTCCAGCCTGGTGAAAGGCGCTCAGTTCCACCGGGTCAGAATGCTCCGCGTTCAGCTCACCTGCTCAGCTCGTACTGGCGGCTGGAGCCGGTGAGGTTCAAGCATGGGGAAAGCTTGCCCAGGTTCTCCCCCAGGGACGCCGGCTGCTGGGCGGGAGGGGCGAAAAGAGTGGCAGTGGAGGAGGCATCACGACCAACAGCTGCAACTTCCTAACACTCACACATACATACATACACACACACACACACACACACACACGCAGTCACTCTCACACTCACTCACACGCGAGCCGTCTCTTAAAGGGGAACAGTCAGTCCGGTCTATGAACTTTAAATGGCCTCCGACCAAAAAGACGGAAGCACTTTGGCAAAGTTTACTATAAACTCAGGTGCCTGGATTTCCATGGAAAGAGCTGGAAGAGAGGATATTTCAGGCTGGTTGTGTCTAGGTTGGTTCACTGAATAAATATCAGGAAAATCTGACCGTATAAGTGGCTGTTTGTTTTGTTTTTGTAGCCCTGGCACCTTGTGTAGGATAGGCACGAACAATAAATGCTTGCTGAATTTGAAACTTTCAAAACTATCAACTAAACAATTACATTCTGTAGGGCCTAAATTTACAACGCTTCAGATATTGGCTAGACAACTTAGTGTAGAGAATCCTAAACTTGGAACTAGGCAGATCTGAATTCAAATACTGCCTCAAACACAACTGTGGGAGCCTGAACAAGTTACTTGAAAGAAGACCAGAATTTAGGAATATCCGGAGGAAAAAGCACATTTTTGCTCAGTTGATGGGCCCGGTTCTTTTAGGCTCAAGTTTCCTTTTTCTGTAAAAATGTAATAATAGTACCTGCTTGATATGAGGTTCAAATGAGATAATGAATATAAAGTATAAATGCTAGTTAATATTATTTATTCTGACACCTATGGAAAAACCATTATAGGGACAAAACCTAAAGGGACAGCAAGATTTAATTATAGGATCACAGGCTTGGAGTTTGAAGGATTCTGTTAGAGGATATAGTGCAACCTCTTTATCTTACAGAAGAGGGAAGTGAAACTCTGAAGTATTAAGTGCCTGAGCCACACCACAGAGTTAGGAAGCAGCAGAATTGGGATCAAAAGTTTAGTCCTCTGATCCCAGAACCAATGCTTTTCCCACTGTACCTATTCCTAATGTAGCAGTCCTCTCATGCTGCTCTACAAGAATTCCACTGCTTTAACTTTCTCTATCCCTTTATTCCCTCCTCCTTCTGCTTTTATACTCCTCTCCCTTCATCACAAAATATCCATATACTTAGACATTGTTCCCACTGCTAGCTATACACCCATAGGAAATTAGAGGCAGGAAAGTTTCATATGTACCAAAATACCATAAAAGAAAACTGAATACAGAAGGGATATGCACTGACTGAAGAGATGAAGACGAAAGTGGCTGAATAAATCCTGGTTCCTGAATGAATGGAATTACTTATAATAAGAAAAAAAATCAATATGAAGAGTTCAGATAACATAGGGAATACATATGAAATTATTGAAAAATTCATTATATATGATAAGCCATATATAAAATAACAAAATCACTATAAATAGAGGAGAAGGAAGGAGTAAGGGAGGGAGAGAGGGAATGTTGTGTTGGAGGAAGATCTAACTCAGTTCTCTGTAGAAGTGAGAAATACTGAATATATTGCAGAACTCAAATTATGTTTTCCATTACTTTGATTGAACTAATTTCTCCCCTCTTCCCATTTTAATCTTTTATATAAGATTGGCTTTCTGGGTAATATAGGAGGGGAGATATGTTTGGAAATGAAGGTAATATAAAAATGAAAGATATCAATAAAATGTATTTAGATATTGATTGAGTGGTTGTTATAGATCAAAGTAGAATACTTCAAAGATTTTGTCCACTTCAGTGATTCTATGACTATGTGCTCAATATTGAGTTAAGGGGAGGAGATTATCTAGTATAAGTATGTCTCTTCTTTTAAAAGCTGAGTTTGTATTTGGAAAGAGAATAAAGAATGAAAGTGTTGCTGAGGGAATAGAAGTAATTATTTTAAGTGTCAGTAGAGGAAAAATAGAGTGCTTTAGGGAAAGTGTGGGGAATATGAAGAACAACTATCTCTTAGAACACAAGGGGTAGTTTCTTGGAAAAGATGAATCTTGATTAAGGTCTAAATTGATGGGGAGAATATGTGTAAGTAAAGAAGAAAAGAAAACTAATTTTCACAGAGACAGCATTGTAGATTTGTAAAACAACTAGAGTTGCAAGTTTCAATTGGAAGGAGTGAGAAATAATGTTGGAAAAGTAATGCAAGACTAGATTTATGTTTAAAAACAAGACTGAGAAATTTAGAGAGTTAGGGATTAAAGCAATTATCAAAACTAAGAAGTTGGAAACAGCCCTTTTACTAACCCATTTTATTCTACTAGTCTTTAAGTTTAGCAAAATCTTTTTACCAGCTGAGAGTAGAGAAATTATGTTCTTACAAGATAAAATATTAATTAATTATGATAATTAATGATAATAAAGCCAGCATTTTAACGTTTGAAGAAGACTTTACAGCTGAATAACTCTAACAGAATGAGAGGTAAATGATTACCAAGAAGTATAGAAGGTAGAGCTGGAAAAATCCTTAGATATAACCTAGTTTATCCTTTTCAGTTTACAAATGAGGAGAATGTGTTCCAGAAAAATAAAGGCTAGCCTAAGGTCATACAAATAGTAAATAATCGGCATATGAATACAGAGCCACTAAAACCATGATGCATTATGGGTTTTTTTTTTTCCTAGTACCTTCTACTAGAAAAAAGAAGAAAAAAAAAAAAAAGATATTCCTCAGATGTGTGAGAAAGGTGATGAAGAAAAAACAAGAAAAAAATAGAATTGAGATGAGAATGGAAAAAATAGAAAGTAAGAAAGAAAATACCTATAAATTGAAACAATTAGAAATAATTTGAAGCAAACATGCATAAAGGTAGGGCTCTGCACCACTCCAGTTAATAGCAAAACTCTGAAACATCTGAACTGAATCAAACATCAACAATAAACTAAATGTGAAAAAATCCTTAATCTATTTGAAAGGAATTTAGGGATTTGGGGTCATTAGAGTAAAATAAATGACATTATGTAGGAAATAGCTTGAAATTAGTTAAAAAGAATCAGTCCCACATATATAAAATCAGTCACATGTATCAGAATGACAAATTAGTTTTGAGTGACTCAGGTGAGTAGTGCTCAAATCAATTAAATATGAGCTTCTGGCAGTGAATTGCCCTATCCAGGAACAATCTAGTGACCTTAAAAGATCAAAATCTCTGTGGCAACAATCAAGCACTAGTGGTGGTATCCACTAGAGCTGGAGGTAATGTCTGTGGAGCAACTATGGCTGGAGACTGTGTTTGCACTGATAGTTGAGAGACCTGTGGGGAAGTAAGCTTCAAGACTCTGAAAGGACACCATTTTTAGCACCTAGAAGATAACTGTATCCACAAGGAACTTCATGAGAATTCCAAGAGAAGAAGAAAAAAGATTCTAGAAAACAAAAGCTATAAGTTAAACATTTGCCATATGTGACCCAGTTTTGGGGTTTTCATGACAAAGATATAGAATAGTTTGACATTTCCTTCTTCAACACATTTTCCAGATGAGGAAATTGGTTCAGTGATTTAAACAGATCTAATAAGTGTCTGAGGCTGGATTTGAATTCAAGTAGATGAGTCTTTCTGACTCCTGGATTGGTATTCAATCCATTTTACCATCTAGCTACTTTGTGACTTATTACTATTAAAAAAAAAATGCACTTACTCTTGAGAAGATGTCACCTCAGAGAAACTAAAGCATGGAAAAGGACTTGATTTAGAAAAGCCAAGGTCATCCACTGCATTCCAGACCATCACTGGTCCTCTTAGCTTTTGTCTCATGATTGGACTTTAACAATTCTGGAGAAGAGGATGAGGAGAAACTCTCAATTAATTAAATCTCATTTACAAGTTAGTCAAAATATCATCTTCAACACTAGTAGATTCATTTTGACTTGTGTAAGCAAGGGTTAAGTATGTTCTTATTATTTCTGTAACAAATAATCTCACTATATAACAAAAACAAAAATAATCATAGCAAACATTTTTATAGTGCTTATTATATGCCAGGAATGGTGTTAAATATTATCTCAATTGTCCCTCACAACAACCCTAGTAGAGGTTATTATTATTCCCATTTTACAGAAAAGGAAACCGAGGCAAACAGGGATTAAATAACTTGCTTAGATTCACACAGTGTCTGAGATACATTTGAACTCAGGTCTTCCTGATTCCAGTCTCAGAACTCTATCCACTATTGTCAGCATACACTAAGTAAGCTAATTACCTCTGGCTAATAATCAGTGGAATATCTCACCGTGGTGACTGATAAGAAAAGCACTAGAAACTTCATTGACCTTCAGGATTAACCCTAGAAATGTGAAGATGAAGTAGTCATGTGATGTAAGTGGGAGTGGGGAAATAGATCCAACTTGAGGGGGTACCTCAGGAAAAAAAAATATAGCATGGAAATTTTTAAGGGACTAACAGAAAAATAATTTATATTAATAAAGTTAAGGAGAATGCTACCATGATAATAATACAGTAAATAATAAAATAATAAATAAAGCTCCTAGCCTTCATTCCCTTCCAAAGTAGTTACTAGCTCTACTCTGTGATTTCTGTATTATCTAAATTTACTGTGAAACTAAAAGACTCAAAACCTTATACATTATGTAAAAATGGGAGGTGAACAATTAAAAATATAATCACCTAACATCTTGATAAGATCCATTCTTCAAAGATAGACATTGTAAGTTTTTTTTTCTTTAACATTGTTCCTAAACACTATACTATAAACCTTAGTCTAATTGTTTATTTTGCCAAAAAAAACTCAGTCAAATCAAATTTTTTTTTCTTTTCCCATGTAATCCCAGAGGCTCTTAGAACAGTTCTGTACTGACAATATGTTTTAATAAAACTTTAAGATGTTGTTATTGTGTCTTATTTCTTGAATTAATCTGTACTTATCAAGTATAGCAAGAGACACTAGCCAAACAAATTATAATTAGCAATGGTGGAGGTAATAATCTTCTGATTTTGTGACAGAGGATCTTTTGTTTCTAGCCTTCTGAATTAATGTCAGTGCCAAGATGGCGAGTCTGGAAAGAACCTACCCATGTTGCCATTATAATTTAATTTACTTTGGTGTTTCTCAATCACTACATTTGTTTTGGTCCCTGTAGCAGGGCTACATGCTTAGTTGTTTTTCCTGTATCTGTTCATGGAATATTTCCTTTTAATTGAATAGTAGTTTAATAATATTTATTGTCTTATTGCAATTTCAAGCAGCAAATTATTGACTAGGATTTGCTCACCTGGTATCACAATTGGCACTGACTGCAATACCTTTATAAACAATACTTTGGAGTCACTTATGTGGAATCACAACAATGTTTTTTTTGCTTGCTGAAGTAATCCACAGCAGCTAAAGTAGATTATCCTGTAATTACTTTCTAGTCCCTCCAGTTCTGTGGGATGAAGGAACCATCTATTGTAAACTCAGTATAGAAAGAAGTACTCTCTGAATTTATAAGATGTGAGTCAAAAATTCCTCTCTACATTCATTTTTATGAGAACAGAAGAACCTTTCAAACAGCTGTTTTTCCAGGTCATGCAGTAATCAAATCTTAGGGAAACCATTTACCTACATTCAGAAAACAATCTGTTTCCACCTTCTGTGAACTCTCACAGACCATCTAAACCCATCAGCTAATTGGTCAGTCAGTCAATAAACATTTTCAAGGGCATCCTAATGTGCTAGGCACTGTACTAAACACAGACGATACAAAGAAACACAAAACCTTTCAAGAATCTCAGTTTGATGGGGAAAATAACACAAAAATAACAAGCCACAGAGAGAAGAATATGGTGAGCTCTCTTTACTGTACTACCTGACCTCACAGGAAGTTCTGCATACAGGTGTCATCAAACCAGCATTCACAAGAATATTTCCTCTCTATGAGTTAGTATGTCATCTCATCACTCAATTGACAGAGTACTGAATTTCCCACCTTGGGCACAGTTTGTCTTACTTGCCTCAGGCTCAAACATTCCTCACTAGGGCTCTGCCCAGAGGTTTGGTAATCAGACATAAACTGACCTAAATAAAAGAGTTTAAAAAGGTGAAAAGAAGAAAAGTCAATTGTTTCCAACAACACTGCTAATTTTAATTAATTAGATTCTTCTAAGTAAATTTAAACTATATCAACTATATAAACTATACCTATGTCACTATTTAAGTTTTTCATTTCCCTGTGAACTTACTGGGTCACTATGTACACAGCCTACAATTTGAAAAAAAAAAAAAAAAAGCTAAACATTTAGCAGCAAATAATGTAAGCAATGGAAATAAACAGAATAGGTATCTTTCTATTACAGTATTTAATTACAGAAAAAGAATTTACCCCAAGTTTAGTTTTCCTCCAGATGGATACTCTGCCTTGATTTTGTGTTTAATTTAGTCCTTTTGTGGTCTGACTACGGTTATGAGTGATAGCCATTTAGAATTTATAGTCCTTTTGATTTCAGTTTTTCCAATTTTTAAATCTCCATTCAAGGGTTATCTCATGTGCTACTTCCTCTATGGAGCCCAGATGCTAGCTTCTCTGGCCCCTGAAATTTTCCTACAGCATTTTATTTGATCTATCCTTTGCCCCATTGATTATCTACCTAATATGATATTTATCTTTCTCTTTGACATGCCCATTCTTCTAGTAGAAGGTAAGCTCCTTGAAGGGCAGGGATGTTTTAATTTTTGTCTTTGTATTTCCAATACCTAACACAGGCTGGCTTCACACAGAGTAATAAGTATATAACAAATCCTTCATCTTCTGTACTTGTAAGAAAGAACTTTCTAAAACTTCAGGCATTATAGAAATGGAAATTATTATTATTAGCTACTAATTATTAAGTTAATAGTGTTACAGATAGATTCTGCCAAGAAAAATAAATAGTAGTAAGTTCATATTCTACTGCTTTGAAAGAAAATACATACACACACATACACATATACCCTTATATATAATAAAATTTTGAAATTTCATATATATTCTTCATTATGTTCTTTGCATATGGAAATATTTGTGACGTCCATAAAAAAGATAGAATTATTCAGTATCTTTATAAAAGTTGTCTTTCTATGTGTGCCTATGTCAAAGTCAAGATATTTTCAATCTGTGCCTTATTTCTTACCATCTTAATATGAGGCTCTGGATTAGGTAGAATTCTTACGTACATAATTCTTTCTAAATCATTATACTCAAATCTAAATCACTTCCTAAGCAACTCCTCTTTTTAAAATTACATTTTCTTTTAAGTTGATCTCCACACTTCATACTCCTTCCATTTTTTTGTGCTAACAAAAACCATAACTCTCCCCAGAAGACCATGGATCCCTTGCTCTTGCTAGTAATTGATGCTTCTCCTGGGTGATTATACTATCCATTAATGTTCCTTTGAATATGCTGGACTTTTAGTTTGTGAATTTCGTAAATCCACAGACTCATTTTTGTAATGTTCTTGTTTGGTTTTCTTGATGTCTTGGAGCAGCCTTCTTTCAGTAGATTAATCACCACAAGAATAGCCAGATGTTAAAGTCCAAATCCTTTATTATCTCCTTCACAATCTAGTTTCCTTGCCTGGAGCTTGGCAGAGCCTTTCAGACTAACCTTGGTCTCAGTTTGGGGAGCAGGAGGACAGGCCAGCCACCAGGAAGCTGATGAAAATGGAAATGAATCTCTCTGAGTCCGAAGGCTTGAGTTCCTGACTCCAGTCCCTTTGTCTTCTCTGGCTCTGTCCCTGAGCCTCTCAGTCCCTCAGGGGAGCCACTAAAAGCCTGACTGATGGAATGAATGTGTCTCTGTGTCCCTTCTGAGTCTGTGTCTGGCTCTTTTGAGTCTCTCTCTGGCTCTGAGTCACAGCTTTAATGTTCTATACTGAGTATAAACCAATTATTATATCACTAGGAAACCATCATTTGTTGTAAGATTAAATCAATCATACTGAATTTAGAGAACTATTAATCACCATGTTAAACTAGATAACCATTGTTCCATCAATTCCACTGACTTATAGTGGCCAAGTTCAAGAACTATCAGACAAAGGAAAAGATATTGGAAGCTGCTAGAAAAAAACAATTCAGATATGGAGGATCCACAATAAGGATAACACAGGATCTAGCAGCGTCCACATTAAAAGAACGCAGGGCCTGGAACATGATATTCCGAAAGGCTAAGGAACTTGGTATGCAGCCAAGAATAACTTACCCAGCAAGAATGAGCATCGTTTTCCAGGGAAGAAGATGGACATTTAACGAAATAAATGAATTCCATCTATTTTTGATGAAAAAACCAGACCTACATAAGAGGTTTGATCTTCAAATACAGAACTCAAGAGACTTCTAAAAAAGGTAAAAAGAAATCTTGAGAACTATACTTCTGTCAAAAAAATATGTAAAGAACATATGTACAATTTGTCTTAGAAAATAGAGGTGGAAAGGAGATTATATCATAAAAAAATACAAAGTGGTGGTACTACATCTCATGAAGAGGCAAAGGTAACCTATTATATCTGAGAGAAAGAAAGGAGGGAGATGAACATAGCGTGTATCAATAGACATATTCGATTTATGGTGAAACTTCTTCCACTTCATTGAAAAGTGAAAGGGAAGGAGTAAGCTAAGGGGAAGGGAATACAGTAATTTCGAGGAAAAGGGGTAAAATAAGGGGAGGATCTTTAAGGTGGGGGAGGGATCCTAAAAAGGGAGGGCTGTAAAAAGCAAGTGGTGTTTACCAGTTTAATACTGGATAGGAGGGTAAAAGGGAAGGAAAGGGGAAAAGCATAAGCAGGGGTTAATAGGATGGCAAGCAATATAGAATTAGTCCTTCTAACCATAAATGTGAATGGGGCAAACTGCCTCATAAAGAGGAAGCAGTTAGCAGACTGGATTAAAAGTCAGAATCCTACTATATGTTGTTTACAGGAAACACACCTGAAACAGGATGAGACATTCAAACTAAAAGTAAAAGGGTGGAGCAGAATCTATTATGCTTCAGGCAAAACCAAAAAAGCAGGAGTAGCCATCCTCATCTCAGATCAAGCAAAAACAAAAATTGATCTAATTAAAAGAGATAAGGAAGGGCATTATATCCTGCTAAAGGGAAGCATCAATAGTGAAGCAGTATCAATATTAAACATGTATGCACCAAGTGGTGCAGCATCTAAATTCTTAAAAGAGAAATTAAGAGAGCTGCAAGAGGAAATAGATAGCAAAACTATAATAGCGGGAGATCTCAACCTTGCACTCTCAGAATTAGATAAATCAAACCACAAAATAAATAAGAAAGAAGTCAAAGAGGTAAATAGAATACTAGAAAAGTTTGATATGATAGATCTTTGGCGAAAGCTAAATGGAGACAGAAAGGAATATACTTTCTTCTCAGCAGTTCATGGAACCTATACAAAAATTGATCATATACTAGGGCATAAAAACCTCAAAATCAAATGCAGTAAGGCAGAAATAGTAAATGCATCCTTTTCAGACCATAATGCAATCAAAATAACATTTAATAAAAAGCCAGGGGAAAATAGACCAAAAAATAATTGGAAACTAAATAATCTTATACTAAAGAATGATTGGGTAAAACAGCAAATCATAGACATAATTAATAACTTCACCCAAGAAAATGACAATAATGAGACATCATACCAAAATGTGTGGGATACAGCCAAGGCAGTAATTAGGGGAAGTTTTATATCTCTACAGGCCTACCTGCATAAAATAGAGAAAGAGAGGGCCAACGAATTGGGTTTACAACTAAAATTGCTAGAAAAGGAACAAATTAAAAACCCCCAGACAAACACAAAACTTGAAATTCAAAAAATAAAAGGTGAGATTAATAAAATTGAAAGTAAAAAAACTATTGAATTAATTAATAAAACTAAGAGTTGGTTTTATGAAAAAACCAACAAAATAGACAAACCCTTAGTAAACCTAATTAAAAAAAGGAAAGAGAAAAAGCAAATTGATAGTCTTGAAAATGAAAAGGGTGAACTCACCACTAATGAAGAGGAAATTAGAACAATAGTTAGGAGCTACTTTGCTCAACTTTATGCCGATAAATTCGATAACTTAAATGAAATGGAAGAATACCTTCAAAAATATAGCTTGCCCAGATTAACAGAGGAAGAAGTAAGTAGTTTAAATAGTCCCATCTCAGAAAAAGAAATAGACCAAGCTATTAACCAACTTCCTAAGAAAAAGTCCCCAGGACCAGATGGATTTACAGGTGAATTCTACCAAACATTTAAAGAACAACTAACTCCAATGCTATGTAAACTATTTGAAAAAATAGGGATTGAAGGAGTCCTACCAAATTCCTTCTATGACACAGACATGGTACTGATACCTAAACCAGGTAGATCGAAAAATGAGAAAGAAAACTATAGACCAATTTCCTTAATGAATATTGATGCTAAAATCTTAAATAAGATATTAGCAAATAGACTTCAGAAAATCATCCCCAGGATAATACACTATGACCAAGTGGGATTTATACCAGGAATGCAGGGCTGGTTTAATATTAGGAAAACTATTAGTATAATTGACCATATTAATAATCAAATTAATAAAAACCATATGATCATCTCAATAGATGCAGAAAAGGCATTTGATAAAATCCAACATCCATTCCTACTAAAAACGCTTGAGAGTATAGGAATAAATGGACTATTCCTTAAAATAATAAGGAGCATATATTTAAAACCCTCAGTAAACATCATATGCAATGGTGATAAACTAGAACCTTTCCCTGTAAGATCAGGAGTGAAACAAGGTTGCCCACTATCACCATTACTATTCAATATAGTACTAGAAACTCTAGCCTTGGCAATAAGAGCCGAGAAAGAGATCCAAGGAATTAGAGTAGGAAATGAAGAAATCAAATTGTCACTTTTCGCAGATGACATGATGGTATACTTAGAGAACCCCAAAGACTCTGCTAAAAAGCTATTAGAAATAATTCAGAATTTTAGCAAAGTCGCAGGATACAAAATAAATCCACATAAATCCTCAGGATTTTTATACATTACCAACACAATCCAACAGCAAGAGATACAAAGAGAAATTCCATTCAAAATAACAGTCGATAGTATCAAATATTTGGGAATATATCTACCAAAGGAGAGTCAGGAATTATATGAGCAAAATTACAAAACACTTGCCACAAAAATAAAGTCAGATTTAAATAATTGGAAAGACATTCAATGTTCTTGGATAGGCCGAGCGAATATAATAAAGATGACAATACTCCCCAAACTAATCTATTTATTTAGTGCTATACCAATCAGACTCCCAAGAAACTATTTTAATGACCTAGAAAAAATAACAACAAAATTCATATGGAAGAATAAAAGGTCGAGAATTGCAAGGGAACTAATGAAAAAAAAGTCAGAGGAAGGTGGTCTAAGTGTACCTGATTTAAAGCTATATTATAAAGCAACAGTCACCAAAACCATTTGGTATTGGCTAAGAAATAGACTAGTTGATCAGTGGCATAGGATAGGTTCACAGGACAAGATAGTGAATAAAAATAGCAATCTAATCTTTGACAAACCCAAAGATCCCCAATTTTGGGATAAGAATTCATTATTTGACAAAAACTGCTGGGAAAACTGGAAATTAGTATGGCAGAAACTAGGCATGGACCCACATTTAACACCACATACTAAGATTAGATCAAAATGGGTCCAAGATTTAGGCATAAAGAACGAAATCATAAATAAATTGGAGGAACATGGGATGGTTTACCTCTCAGACTTGTGGAGGAGGAAGGAGTTTGTGTCCAAGGGAGAACTAGAGACCATTATTGATCACAAAATAGAACATTTTGATTACACCAAATTAAAAAGTTTCTGCACAAACAAAACTAATGCAAACAAGATTAGAAGGGAAGTAACAAATTGGGAAAAAATTTTTACAGTTAAAGGTTCTGATAAAGGCCTCATCTCCAAAATATACAGAGAATTGACTTTAATTTATAAGAAATCAAGCCATTCTCCAATTGATAAATGGTCAAAGGATATGAACAGACAATTTTCAGATGATGAAATTAAAACTATTTCCACTCATATGAAAGAGTGTTCCAAATCACTATTGATCAGAGAAATGCAAATTAAGACAACTCTGAGGTATCATTACACACCTGTCAGATTGGCTAAAATGACAGGAACAAATAACGATGAATGTTGGAGGGGCTGTGGGAAAACTGGGACACTGATGCATTGTTGGTGGAGTTGTGAAAGAATCCAACCATTCTGGAGAGCAATCTGGAATTATGCCCAAAAAGTTATCAAAATGTGCATACCCTTTGACCCAGCCATACTACTACTGGGCTTATACCCCAAGGAACTACTAGAGAAGGGAAAGGGTCCTGTATGTGCCAAAATGTTTGTGGCAGCCCTTTTCATAGTGGCTAGAAGCTGGAAGATGAATGGATGTCCATCAATTGGAGAATGGTTGGGTAAACTATGGTATATGAATGTTATGGAATATTACTGTTCTATAAGAAATGACCAACAGGAGAAATACAGAGAGGCTTGGAGAGACTTACATCAACTGATGCTGAGTGAAACGAGCAGAACCAGAAGATCATTATACACTTCAACAATGATACTGTACGAGGATGTATGCTGATGGAAGTGGATTTCTTCAACATAGAGAAGAGCTAATCCAATTCCAATTGATTAATGATGGACAGAACCAGCTACATCCAGAAAAGGACTGGGAAATGAATGTAAACTGTTATTTTTACCTTCTGAATCCAATTCTTCCTGTGCAACAAAAAATTCGGTTCTACACACATATATTGTATCTAAATTATACTGTAATATATTTAACATATATAAGACTGCTTGCCATCAGGGGGAGGGGGTTGGGGGAGGAAGGGAAAAAATCTGAATAGAAGTAAGTGCAAGGGATAATGTTGTAAAAAATTACCCATGCATATGTACTGTCAAAAAATGTTATAATTATAAAATAAAATAAAAAATTAAAAAAAAAAAAAAAAAATTCCACTGACTTAACACCTTTTAAGAATCCTTGTTTCAGAGTTCTGGCCCATAATACAGTTTTATTTCAATTTAGTAAACACAGCAATGATAATTCATTTGGTCTGACCATGATCTATAACTGTTCTAAAATTATGATCCAAGATTATAAAATCCCTTTACTTGATCACATCAATTTCAACCATTTTTCTTACTTTTAGGTGGCTAAAACCATTCTTTGTCCTTACTATGATCTTTATTCCCTGACCTCAACCCCATAACTTGGATGTTTCACACTCACTCAAGATCCTTCTCAAGTCTATTTCTCACTCAACTTTTTTTTTTCAGTTCTGGTTACTATAGACACCTGGACTTACAACCTTAGGATCAACTTTGATTTTCTTCTGTCACTCTTCCCCACTATATGTATCAGTTGCCAAAATCTTGTCTATTCTGTCTCTACCACATCTCTCCTATATTTCTCGTTATCTCCACTCATAGAGCCTCTATTCTAGTTCCATCCCTTAATTTTGAAATTTCATATATAATCTGAACTGTTGTAATACTTCCACATAATTTTGTCCACATAATTACAGAATTGTCCATCAGAATTGATCATGGTATAATCTTGCTGTTGCAGTATATAATGATCTCCAGCTTCTTCTCATTTCACTTAGCATCAGTTCATGTAAGTCTCTCCAGACCTCTCTGAAAAAGATTGATATTTTCATATTTCACTACTACAACAGCAACAAGCCAAGAGAACTTTAGAGGTTCCCTATTGCTTCCAGATTAAAAAACAGAAAGCTTAGGTTGCACTTTTTGAGCATAATTTTCAGTGGAAAATTCTCTTTAACAAAATAATGTTGAAATGAATGTAGTATATATTCCCCTTTTACTTTATCTGTCTTATTTCATCATATTCCCCTTTTCTTTTATTTTTCTGTGAGACAGGCTGCTACTTGTCTTCTACTCATGATATTCTATTTCCTGTATCTGTGTTTTTACATGTCTTACCTTATCTGAAATTTGCTCTCTCCTCAACTTTGCCACTTAGAATCCTTACTTTCTTTCAAAGTATATCATAGATACTTAGCTCCTACACAAGGCCTTTTCTGATTCCACTAAACTCTTCCAATTGTTCATATTTTCTACGTCTTTGAAATTATTTTCCATAATTTTCAATAAACTTGATATATACTTAGCTTTGTGTATGGTAATCCTCAGCAGAATGTAAGTTCCTAGAAAACAGAGACATCACTGATGTTTTTGTGTTTACAGTATTTGGTGCAATCCTATTCACATAATAGGTGCTAATTAAATGTTTGTGTAATTGATTGAATTTTAGTCATCATTCTCTCACTTTCCTACAATCCCATACTGCTTATATCTCCCCTCTTCCTTTTGATCTACATACCACATGCCCTGGGACTACTTTGTCCCTTAATTAAAGAAAGAGAGATGACAACTTATCTGAATTGACTCTTCAATCATTAACATACTCTCACTCTATGATTCTCTTGCCATCCCCAAAATTCTGAACCACAAGCTACTCTTCTTCAAACCCCATTCTTCACTGCTCACTGACTACTCTCTTATTCCCTTGCACCTCATCTTAATATTGTGATCTAAAGTTAACTTTCTGGAATGTTGTTACCTAAAGGTAATAGACTTACTTTCATCTTAAACATTTTATTCTCTCACTCCTTTTTTGATGACAGTTTTTCTGATTACTCTTTGCACCATTGGTTGTACTTTTCCATTATACCCCCAAATCCTTAGTTGTTTTAAGGAAATTGGAATACTTCTTGCTCCTCATTGCTATTCTTAGGCTCTCTCCATGCCAATATGCTTCAGTAACCTCTTCTTTAAAATTCATTTAATCACATTTATCCCTCAAATGAAGTTATTATAGCCATACACTATTTCCAGGAAGTCCTCTTTTCTTCCTGAAGGAGTTTAGTGTCTGGATCACATTTTTTTCTCTTCTCTCCAAATCCTGTTCTCATAAAAGAGGACTTTAACATATACGTTACTATTTTCTTAAGAAAATATACATACTTGTATATCATGATCCACTCCTCTATCCCATCTCAGCTATACAGAGAGATAGTCATAACTTGATCTTTCTATTATTATCCATGTGTTCTACTTCCATGTTCATTAATTCTAAAATTCCTTCATCCTCTCCTGATCTTTTGTTATTCCACTTCTCCATCTTCCTTGAAACCCCAAGCCCCTTTCTTCAACTTCATCATGACTCATAATCACTCAACTTCTTAGCTCTTTCCTTGAACTGCATTTGATCCCTTGGTAAACCAATTGAACACTGCAGTCTCTTATCTTTAGTCCTTTATTCCTTTATCCTATCGCCAATATTGCACTTCTAAACTTTAGCCTGAAATCATTTCCCCCTTCTGCTACATTCTTTCTTACTCATGTGCTGCTGCACAAAGCTGGAGAAAATCAAGAAATCACACTAAATGGGCTTTCTACAAATTTATGTTATGATCTCAACTTGTCTCTTACTGTAGCAAGAAATCATGGTTTTTTTGAATTTTCTTTTTTAAATTTAATATCTCCCTACTAATCTCTTCAAAATCCTATTCACTACAACAACTATTTCAAACCATTTGATCTCTGTTCAAACCTCCCATGGTTCCCTCTGATCTCACTCCCTCAGTTGAGAATCTTGTCTTATTTTACTAAAAAGAACCAAATGAGACTATTCACATAGAGTAGGTCCTTCTTTTCCCCTCCTAATCTTATATCACTTAGATGTTTTCTGCTACTATTTCTTCTTTCAGCCTTATCTCACATGAAGAGGTAGCCCTTCTCTTTATCAAGGAAAATTCTGTTGATTCTCTTTGAAACCCCCCTCTTACATGACCCTTTATTTCTTCTGACAATGCAACCACGTCATGCAGGTCCTTTGTCTTACTGCTATAGCCTCTTGGTTGTCTCCTTGACTTGTATCTCCTGTCTCTTGTTTAATTTCTACCGTGATAAGAAAAATCTTCCTAAAGTGCAGGTCTGAGCATGTAATCTCCTGTTCTATAAACTCCAGGAGCATCCCATAACTTTCAGGACCAAATATAAATGATTACTTCGGCTTTTCAAAAATCTTTCATTACCTAGATCTTTTTCTTTCTATGAACACTATATAATCCAATAAAACTGGATTATAGCACATAAGATATGCTATCTCCTATCAGCTATTTCTCATGCCTAGAATTCTCTTCCTCCTCATCTCCACAACCCAGAATTAACTCCCTTCAGATTCCAGCTAGATTCTAATCCTCTGCCAGAAAACTTTTGTTGATCTTTCTTAATTCTAGCAGTTGCCCTATGTTGATTAGCTAAATTTCCCCCAAGAATAGTTTTATATAATTGTTTGCATGTTCTTTTCAATATTACTCAATGAGTTTCTTAAAAACAAGAACAATTTTGGGAGTACTTTGTTCCTGGCACATCACAGTTCCTCGCATCTAGTAGGCAATTAATAAATTATTGTTATATTTTGAGCAAGTATGATATTTCATTTCTAACATGTTCTTCCCATGTTCCTAAAAAAAGAAAAAGAAATCTTAACTTCCATTAAAATCTCACACCCCATTTATGTTGTCTTTAAAGTACAAGTGGTTATGTCTAGTTGGACAGTATTCCAAAGAGATGGTAAAAGCGGGGAAAGGACTCATATATGTAAAAGGTTTGTAGTAGCCCTTTTTGTAATAACAAGGAAATAGAAATTAAATAGAAGTCCATTAATTAAGAATGACTTAATAAGTTATGGTATGCACTCATATACCTGTCAGATTGGCTAGAATGACAGGGAAAGATAATGCATAATGTTGGAAGGGATGTGGGGAAACAGGGACACTGATACATTGTTGGTGGAATTGTGAATACATCCAGCCATTCTGGAGAATGATTTGGAACTATGTGCAAAATGTTATCAAACTGTGTATACCCTTTGATCCAGCCATGTTACTACTGGGCTTATATCCCAAAGAGATCTTGAAGGGAAAATGACCTGTATGTGCAAGAATTTTTGTGATAGCCCTCTTTGTAGTGGCCAGAAACTGGAAACTGAGTGGATGCCCATCATCAATTGGAGAATGGCTAAATAAATTGTGGTATATGAATATTATGGAACATTATTGTTCTGTAAGAAATGACCAACAGGATAATTTCAGAAAGGTCTGGAGACTTATATGAACTGATGCTGAGTGAAATGAGCAGGACCATCATATATATATGATGATCAATTCTGATGGACATGGTCATCTTCAACAATGAGATGAACCAAATAAGTTCCAATAGAGCAGTAATGAACTGAACCAGCTACACCCAGCGAAAGAACTCTGGGAGATGACTATGAACCACTACATAGAATTCCAAATACCCCTATATTTGTCTGCCTGCATTTTTGATTTCCTTCACAGGTTAATGGTATACTATTTCAAAATCCAATTCTTTTTTGTACAGCAAAATAACTGTTTGGACATGTATACATATATTGCATTTAATTTATACTTTAACATATTTAACATGTATTGGTGTACCTGCCATATGGGGGAGGGGCTGGGGGGAAAGAGGGGAAAAATTGGAACAAAAAAGTAGCAGATTATTTTTGTAATTTTAGAAAATCATTGGAATAGCAATTATTTGTCCATGCTACATAGTGTTTTAATAGATTAATTTGTGAGCAGTATAAGCTAATAAAATCATTTCTTTAGGAAAGTGCTTGCAACTTCTAAATAAAACTAAATTTCTTTATTGGATATTCCACATGCATTTCAACATCAGTGTATGCATGGCACACAATGCATTGGGAGACCAGGAAGTCAATCAGAATCCTCACAACCCTGAACATAGCTGACATTACAGTCTTTCATCAGATGGGTACATAATGTTATGGCCAGTTAGGTACATCATGGATAACTGGTTTTCCTGTTAAGCAGGAAACCAGTATGAGTATCCAATTATGAACTGTGGTAAGAAAAGAAAAGGCAAAATTAGCAGCAGTCTAAGAGGTGTGACATTTGTGCTAAAGGGAGGAAATGAGAAAATGAAATATATAATCAGTGCCCAAAGGGAGAGCTCAAGTGGAATTATAATTCACAATAAGAAACTTTTTACCCACTGATAAAGAATATCAGAAAGACCAGATGTATGAATGAAGGAATGAATAATGTGTGTATATACATATATATATAATATATAATAATATATATAATCTGTTTTAGCATATGTGTAACATATGCATGACTTTTTCAAATAGGATGCCAGTGATTTTCATCTCAAGATGATTGACTGGTATATGTTATTAAAAAAAAATGGTTTTTCTACTTTTAAAAGGACCAATTGACAAGAAAATGGAATTATTGTAGATATGATATGATTTGTGATTGAGGTTGCTGTAAAGACTCATCCTTTGAAATTTTATTTTACATAAATATTTTCCCATTATTCTCATTTCCAAATGTATTTTTCCATATACCTTACTCTTCAAGCTATCTCATATAAAAAACATTAAAAAGAAAAACAAACAAATCCAAGTAATATATTGATTGAACCAAAAGTATATGTATTATTCCCTGTCCATAATTCCCCAGCTATGAAAAAATAAATGAGGGGCAGGTCTCTAAACTTTTCTTCAAGAATAAGCTTGGTTGCTACAATTACAATGTTCTTTTGCAATGCTTTTTGGTCCTGCTACTTACTGTTTCCCCTACCCCATTTCCATTGTTGTAGTAGTGACAATTTTCTATATTATTTTTTCTGGTTCTTTTTCTTCACTTTGCATCAGTTTATACAAGTATTCCCATGCTACACTAAAGTCTTCATATTCATCATTTCTTATGGAAGAATAGTATTCTATTACATTCATGTTTTAAAATTTTTTAACCATTCCCCAATTGATGGCACTACCTTGTACTATCTCGTACAAGCTAGTAAACAACTTTTTCTTCCTTCTTCTTCTTCTTCTTCTTCTTCTTCTTCTTCTTCTTCTTCTTCTTCTTCTTCTTCTTCTTCTTCTTCTTCTTCTTCTTCTTCTTCTTCTTCTTCTTCTTCTTCTTCTTCTTCTTCTTCTTCTTCTTCTTCTTCTTCTTCTTTCTTTCTTTCTTCTTCTGTGGAAGTAGTTTGTGTGGACTAGTGTATGAATTTTTGAAATTGTGAGAAATGAGTGAACCATACTGATTCCATTTGTGCCTCATATTTGGAGCTAGTTTAGTTCTCTTTCCATTAAATTATGGAGTCTAGTCTAATTTTTGCCCTATGAGAAAAATTTATTCAATTATGGAAATTGTAAGAAAACTTCATTGCATTATTTGAACCAAGGTCTCCACATATGGAAGCTGGACCACTTCTATCTATTGCTTAGAGACCTTTAACTAAAGGCCTAGATTATGTTGACCAGAAACCTAGTCAGATTAAGAGACTGATGCAAGGAGTTTTCTCACAATTAGACATCTCAAGCAACCCATAGCTTTTATTTGAAAACTGGGTGTATCAGTTAATGTTTCCATGTTCCTTTGATTGAATACAAACATTAGGAAAAATTGGGATACCTCTTTTTCTAATTTCAGGGAACTGCATCTGTTCATTCTCCCCACTTCCAACTGAGAAAGTCTTTAATCTTTCCTCCAATTAAAAACCATATTGCCTAACTTTGTATTCCAGTTTATATTCTCTTAATTTTTTAATGCATAAAAATCTGTCTCCCTCTTCTATCCAGAGTCCAGTTTCAGGCTGAGGAGGCCTGATCCTCAGTTGCTATGCAAGTGGCATGCATTGTTTAATAAACTGATAGACTTTGAACCTCGAACCTTTGTTTTCTCAGTTGTTTCATCTTTCACATTTAGAATTTGTCTCCTACCAGGAGAACATAGAAAATTTAGTTGTAAAATTACTCATGCATATGTTCTCTCAAAAAATTATAATTATAAAATTAATTAAAAAAAAAGAAAATTTAGTTGTTACTTTCCTCACCTCTAGGAAATTTTGGTCCTGTAGCAAGATAAGAAACAAAATTGGTGACTATGATATACAAATAATATACTTTATCTTCAGAGACTACTGAGGAAATTCTACTTTTTCCTTAAGGTGTTTTTCTATTTTGATAACTTGATCATTTCCCCAACATAGAGATTTCAATGATACAAATAATATAACATTGCGACAATCCAGCATTTTAAGCCATCCCCATTTCATGTTTTGTGCTATCCCAGTGCCATAAAAATTTTTACACAGTTCCTTTTTCTTGAAATGCCCCTTTCTCATGTGTACCAATTAATTATTTTAAGAAACTTCAGTACCCCCTCATAGACACTATCTTCTTCACAGAACCTTCCTTGATCCTCTCTGTCAGAAGTAATCATTTCCCTATCTCTAGCCCATCATAATACTTGTTTGCATTTGTTTTCTTTTATTACACAGATTAATTCATTCTACTTATCTACAAACTACTCAAAGCATAAACCATGAGCCATTTATTTTTGTTTCTTTTCCAGTGTCCATCTTTGCTTTGATCTATTTGCAGAGATGCTTAATAGATGTTTTTGAATAAAATTAAAGTTGAGTTCATCATTTAAAACTGTAACAATATTCATTCTATTTTTAAAATAGCCATTTCTTTTTACTGCAATATACAATGTCTGTGTCTTGAAATCTGGATTCTAGAAATATACAAGTTCCTTCTCCCCCCTACCCTGTATTTGCCATTAGGAGGTTCATCATGTGCATTGAAAGCACAGAATATGGCCTTGGGGTTTAGGAGGTCGATATGATAGAGTTAAAAACCTCCTTTGCTCTCTGAGTCAGTGACTGAATACAGCTGCAAATGTCCTTCTCCAAACAGGAAAGGCAAAGGAAAACCACCAACTCCATTAAATGCTCTTCAGTTTATCCCACACTAAGCAAAGCAGGAAGAACACACTAGATTGCCAGTAATTAGCTGAAAAACTGCTTAAGTCCTCTCTCAAAACCTACCTTGTGCAGCAAGAATTGTGAATGTGCAAAAAAATTTTCTGTATAAATGATCATTCACAGGATAATTTTGTGAACTGATGTGATATATTCAGAAGTAGAAAAGCCAGCTGGAACATTGGAAATCAAAATTTTTCAGGTCTTTAAGACAATCAATTCTTCTGGAGCCCCCCTACAATCTTCAAATCTGGAGCAGTAGGATAGTATCTATTATTTTACCATGAGAACTGTTTTCCAATGGTTTGGATTAGAAATGAGTCCTCTTCTTCCTTTTCTCATTTTTTTTGCTTTGCTTTATTTTGAAAGGTACTTTTCCCCCTTTCACCATCTGAAACAAAGAGAGATGTGAAACAAAAAGACAATTTCCATGGAAAATTAGTAAGTTAAAGTAGGAAAAAAGCCATATGAGCTTGAGCCTCTAGGAGAGCTCATCTTATCAAGGGCATGATTGGAATGAAGAAGGAAAGAAGGAGAGAGAGAGAGAGAGAGAGAGAGAGAGAGAGAGAGAGAGAGAGAGAGAGAGAGAGAGAGAGAGAGAGAGAGAGAGAGAGAGAGAGAAGAGAGAGGAGAGAGAAGAAAAGAAGAAGAAGAAGAAGAAGAAGAAGAAGAAGAAGAAGAAGAAGAAGAAGAAGAAGAAGAAGAAGAAGAAGAAGAAGAAGAAGAAGAAGAAGAAGAAGAAGAAGAAGAAGAAGAAGAAGAAGAAGAAGAAGAAGAAGAAGAAGGAAGAAGAGGAGGAGGAAGAGGAAGAAGAAGAGGAGGAAGAGGAGGAGGAAGAGGAAGGGAGGGAGGGAGGAAGGAAGGAAGGAAGGAAGGAAGGAAGGAAGGAAGGAAGGAAGGAAGGAAGGAAGGAAGGAAGGAAGGAAGGAAGGAAGGAAGGAAGGAAAGAGAAAAAGGAACTAGTGAGGAAGTAAGAATCATAGATCTAGAGATGGAATCTCTAGATTCCAAGAGACCTTCTAGCTCAACCCCCACCTAATTTTACAGAAAGAAAGTGAGGTAGGTGACTTGCTAAAAGGCACAAAGTACTTGTCATAATATGTATCATTTGAATCTATATTCTTTGATTCCAGAACCAGTTATTTCTATCATTTATCTGTGTTATGTTGAAAAATCACTTAATGATTCATTTCTCTCTTGTAGATAGAAAGTTCTAATGCCTTTACAACCATTTTCTCCTATCAGAACAAGACAATGAAAAAGTCTGTATTTATTATAAAAGTGTTTAAATAAAATGACTTTTTGTGTTTTGCTGGATGGTATCCATACAAATACTGTTGGCCTGTTTTTCCTATGAGAGGGACTCACAAATATTCCCATCATAGGAAAACATGAATGCACATACACCCACTACCCCTCCCTAAGTGAATTTCACCTTAATTTGAGGTTGCATTTTCAAGTGGTTTCCACAGACTAATTTTAGCAACATTTGTGGTTTCAAATAGAAAGCAGGAAGCTATGATGAGTTAGAACCTTTGTTCCATCACTAGCCACTTAACCAAATCTCAAAGATTAAAAACCTTTTCAGTAAACTTAAAAACTTGTTTGATACAAGAGGAACCAGCTAAAAACACCAACATGGCCTTTTGAAAAACCTACAACTTTTAAGACTATTTATTTTATATCATATTCAAACATAGTTATGACAGAATAACAAAAATATCTTCCCATTGGAAAGGGATTTCTACATGGATACAAATATTATATGGGTTTTTTCATATGATAGTATTGATATAATTAGCTTTACAAAATCTTGTTACTTTGAGCCATCTTTGAGGAAAATCCATCCTCTTGTTATTTGTAGGAATTGTATTATTAGTCTTTTAAAGTACTTTTGTTTAGTAATTTCAGTGACAGGATTCTGGGAGACCTAAGAGTCTTCCATGATAAATCAAGCAAATGAGGAAGGCTTCTAATCTCTTTGCCAACAGAGTTCATAACTTGTTAATGATCTCAACACTACTAATTAGCTAAGAGTTAGCAGTATCCCTCAAACCCAGAAATGTAGAAAATAAGCAGGATATTCAACAAGAGACAGAACTTTTGAAATAGGGAAAAAAGATCTGCTTTTGACCCTTGGAGGAAAATTTTATAATATGGATAAATTCTGTATATCAGAAGGTGTCAGCCATCAATTCAATCAATTCAAATTCTGGTTTATAATAATTTTTAAGTAACTGAGTTTCTAGTAACAGTAGAAACAAACTTAACTAATTAATAAACATTCTGGAAAACCAAAAAAATGATAAAGACAAATGGATCATGCGTAACATAGGATGTTGAAAGTATAGCATTTTTGTGGGGAAAGGGGGGAATGGTGAAAGAGATAATTGCCAACATTTGTGTAAGATGGACTAAAACAAGAGGTATTCTTGTAACACATTTGACAACCAGTTCATTGGGAAGTGATGGGGAGATAATTTATGCATCAAACACTTTTAAGTTTAATCTGAATTATTAATACTTTTCCCATTACTTTCTTAAGTCTGAACAATAACAAAACAGTAAACATAACAATAAATCAAATCCTAATTTTTAGTGTTTACTAATTTCTGAGGTGTAAATGTTCACATTATTAATTTAACAATTGACTGAGCTGATATATTTATAACCTAGTAGAAAAATTCCTTAGGGCTTAATAGGAATCAGTGACACCAAACTCATAGATAAGGCTAACAAAGACATTAGCTACTACATTTAAACTGAATCTGGATTAGAAATGACTTTGAAATTATCTAGCTAAATTTCCTCAGTTTACCTAATCTAGAGTTTGATCTAGAGTTTTCAGGAACCTCAAAACTCATTTCATGAACTCTTTTAGCAATGTGCTGAAGCATATGAACTCCTTCTGAGAATGTTTTTAAATCAGTAAAGCAAATAAGATTGTAAAAGAAAACAGTTATATTCAAATGCTATAATCAATACATACATATATATATATTTAAATTCACAGATTCCAATAATACCTGACCTAATCTAATTCTTCCATTTTACAGATGAGGAAACTGAAAATATTTGGCTTGCTCAGTACTATCCAGGTATTTATTAGGAGAGGAAAAATTTGAACCCAAATTTACTAATTCTAAAAGCAGTATAATGTCCTGGCAACATGCTGAATCCCATTTAATTAATAGCACAGAACTGTGCCTAGAACTGAGGTCTCTTGGGTTCAGGGTATCTGTTCCATTTACTGGAAATGAATGACTGACAGTTTGGTATAGCATTGAACTAGGACAGAGCTGGGACAAGATTGACTCCAAAGTTAACTGAGATATAAAACTATGAAGAAGTTAAGAAAGTGTACCTAAGTTCAGGTACTAATGCACACTTTTATTAGAGGACAAGGATTCTTATCTGTTAGCAATTTATCTGTTTTTGAGTATTATTGTAAAAGCCTGCATAATTTTATTGGAATCACAGATCAGGATCCTTGACTTCTAAGTTTCCCTATTGTTATTAACAGTAACAGAAGAATTGTGTGCTTATTATAAAAAATAGAAGAGTAGGCTAGATGGCTGGCCTTTTTTCTGCAAAAGAGATAGGACCACAGATAGAAAGAAAGGGGTGGTAATGGTGATACCAGATGATCTAGCTAGAATTCTGGGGTTTGCAAGAGAAAGACACAGGAAACCAGGCTAAGATGAAGAAATTTCTTTAGGTGGTTAATAGCAACAGGAGGCCAATTGTGACAAAACCTCTTTTTATTCTAGAAATGGAAAATCAGTAGAGCCAACTGTCATAATGGTATTCACTTAAAGGTGAATATATTACACTCAGGGCATAATTCATGAAAGAAACATACTGACTATGGGAAATTCAGAAAAAACACACAATTTCACTAAATAATATAGAATAAAATTAGCAGAAACAGAAAAAAAATACATATGATGACAATAAATAAATGGAACAATCACTAAAATGAAGGCAAGATCTGAAAAGTGGGAAAACTAATAAAAATTCTAGAGAACAGATAAAGAAATATACATTCCTCTAGAGAGCAAAGTAGGGATTACCAGGCCAAAATATTGCATATATACTCAGATGACTTCTCAGTATCTTTTGTTTTTGCTTAATTATTTTTCCTAATAACAAGGAATAATTTAGTTTTAGGAAATAGAAAAGGAGTAGGAAATACCTATGATGTTTAAAAAAAAAGAATTATTAAAACATTTAAAAACAGGACACAGTTTCTTTTTCTCCTTTGTATCCTTCCCAAAATCTCCCATGTTTTCACGCAAAAAAAAGGTTTTCATATGTTTCTAGTTTCTCTATGGAAAAATTGAGGTAAAGAAAAGTGAAGAAAAACCCCTAGTCAAGATAGTACTGGGACTAGAAGTTGGAGTTCCAAACACAAGTGGATATATATAAATGTGGAAAGTACTTCATCACTCTCTAACTTCGTTCTTCTGTGTTCTTTCAAACAACTCTGGTGATCTTTCACCACTTCCTTTCATGTTCTCATACACATTTGTTTAGATGTAAAGATTCTCACAATCAATTATTTTAGAGACTTATGATTTAAAAAAATAGACTTATAACCAAAGACACTTTAATAATCATGCAAAGATATTATTCCTTTAAAAGGGTGAGGAAAAATTGTTCTTATGGTGGTTATTCAGTCATATTCATTTCTTTTTGGCCCCATTTGGAGTTTTTTTTTCTTTAATAGTATTTTGTTTTGCAAATACATGTAAAGATAATTTTCAACATTTATTTTTGTAAGACTTTGTGTTCCAAATTTTTCTCCTTCCCTCCTTTCCCACCTCCCTCCCCAAGACAAGTTATCTAATTTAAATATGTGCAATTCTTTTAAACATATTTCCATATTGTGCAAGAAAAATCAAACCAATAAAGAAAAAAAAACATAAGAAAGGAAAAAAAATGAAAAGTGAAAATATTATGCTTTGCTTCACATTTAGTCTTCATAGTTCTCCCTGACTTTGAATAGCATTTTCCATCCCAAGTCTATGGGAATTGCCTTGAGTCACTACACTGTTAAGAACCAAGTTCTTTACAATAGAACATCACATAATGTTGTTACTATATTCAGTGTTCTCTGGATTCTGCCTTTTGGAGGTTTATTGGAGTGTTTTGCTGTGATGACTGCATTAGCACCCTGGATACCTTAGAATCAGTCTGAGTCAGGATAAGCAAAAGTCCTTAGACTTTATTCTTGGTCTTTAGCAATAGAAGTGAAGGGAATGGCCATTTAGAATCTCCATGACCTCACCTCTTTGTCTCCCTCCCAGAAGTGACTCTGGCTCATCTCACTCCACCCCCAGTCCCTCCCACAATTCTCTATATACACCAAATGATTGGGCCAGCACAGGATAGTGGGAAGGACCATTTTCCAAGCATATTCTTATAGAGTATTGTCCAACCGGTAATTAGCCTCAAGTGCTCCATTGTCCAATCTCAGTGCATTAACTCAAGAGTTTCAGCCCTTTACATTTTGCCATTTCCTTTTCCAGCTTATTTTGCAGGTGAGGCAAATATGGTTAAGGGACTTGCTTAGAGTCACACAACTACTAAGTCTCTGAAGTAAGATTTGAGCTTAGGTTCTTTTGATTCCAAGTCTATCACTACATCCCTTGTGTCATCACCTACCAAAAACTGGGCCAAGTTACAAAACTTATCTGTGCTTCAATTTCAATTTAATTTAATAAACCTTTATTAAGTGTCTAGTACATGCCAGGTACTATATTTTCTGAGGTCCCTTTTTACCTTTAGCATTCTATAATCTTTAAAATTATATACATATATGCATGCATACATACATATACATACATATATATATATATATATATACATAAATATCTTTTCTATATGCAATGTATCTATACACACACATTTATTTACATTGTTGTAGTTATCATGGGTGGGGGCAGCTTGATGGTGAAGGAAATATAGCACAAAGGGTCCTGGAGTCCAAAAGACTCATATTCTTGAATTCAGATCCAACTTCAGACATTTACTAGCTATGTGAGCCTTGGCAAGTCATTTAACCCTGTATGACTCATCTATAAAATGACCTGGAGAAGGAAATAGCAAAATATTTCAGTATCTTTTCTAAGAAAACCCCAAATGGGGTGACAAAGATTTGGACTTGAAAGAAATGACTGAATAACAATAATAACAGTCATCATACATGTATTATGTATATGTATGTGTATTGATATCTATCCATACATTTTGTGGGAGTAAAGAAATTTAGAACAGGCATCCTGAATGGGAGGGAGGGTATATACACAATGAAGGCCTATTCAATGGGATGTTGGACCAAGGCAGTGATGACCAGCTGTTGAATTCTGAAAGTTAACTTTTCTCAAGATCAGAGGTGACTGATCAACCGCAAAGATGCCATCTTTTTTATGACATATAAGAGAGCCTCAGAAAATTTTCTTGAAGAACTAAGGCAGTTCCTAAGGTCTTTGGAACCACAGTTTATAAGTGACTAGATGTGACTCTTTTTCCCTTCTCCTTCACAAAAAGGAATTAAGCCTGACTAAGGATTTGAGGGAAGGTGCTTTCATTATAGTTAATTATTGAACAACTTTGGGAGGTGGCAGCTTTAGGGAGTTGCTTCCAAAGCAGTCAAATCACAATTCCTACATTTTATCATTCATATAATTTTTGGGTTTTCTACTTCTTGCCCTGATGTAGTTACATTTTTAAGGGAAAAGCTATACAGAGTTTGTAAAATATCTGGGCATCCTAGGAGGTAAAAGATAAATTTTAATTATGATAGCATTATCATTCTAAGATTAATTATTATTGTTCTAAGATCTGAGTGAGCCTCATCAGAGACTTTCCCCAACACCAGGACATAAACAAGAGTCTTCTGAGACCAATAAGAAACAAAGAGGTATTATGATCATTGTGCTAATTGGTCTTCTGATTGACAGGTTCTGGAGACCTTAAAATGACAGAGCACTAAAATGCAAGGTCCTTGGCTCAGAGATGATATAATATCATTGGTGACAAGAAGGCCCTGAAGCTCAAAAAGAGCTTGCTCCACCTGCTGGCGAATCCTAAAATAATATTCAGGACTATGTTTTTAGCTTAAAAATTTGATCCCAGTTTAAATGGAAATCTTGAGGAGTAATATTAAAAAAAAAGGACCTGAAGATAAGTTTTTGGGAGCTGGAGAAAGAAGAAGAGGTCAATAACTGCCTAAAAATTGAAGGAGAGGAGAAGTTGAAATGAGGAGATAAAGAAATTTTGCTGGGAAGAGGATAAAATTAACTTCACAATTTTTATAGGAAAATAATGTACTTAATAAGGTATTATTAAAGTCACAGATATCCAAACAATGAGTAAGATTCTTTCCTTGTCTTTCTTCTATACTAGCTAATAGCATGGAATTAATTAAAAAGCTTTTGGCAGCCAGTGATTAAATAGCCCAAAGTCAGGCAGTTCTACAGAAGATTTGAGTTAATTTTTTAGGACTCTGACAAATTTAATTCAACAAGTATTTATTAAGTTCCTGCTACATACCCATCAAAATTCTTTAAAATCATAAATTTATAAAATCTTCTTGGGATATTACATGGCAGCATGTTATGGAATAGAATCACATATGAATAATTTTATTAAAAATCAGACTTAGAGTAATAAGGAGGCTTCATGGGAGTGGGGATCCAAAACACATTACAATTGAAAAATTACAAAGGGAAAGGAAAAAAGAGAGATGGGCTAGTCCTGTAGCAGGAACAAATACCTGATAGATATTTGATGGATTTGCCATGTGAACCATTGCAATCCAATTTTTTTTTTTTTTTGAGACAGTTGGGGTTAAGTGACTTGCCTAGTTCATACAACTAGTAAGTGTTAAATGTCAGAAGCTGGATTCAAACTCAGGTCCTCCTAATTTCAGGGAAAGTGCCCTCTCTAGCTGTTCCATCTAGCTGCTTCCAATTCTTAAAGTAAATTAAAAGATGAAAACCCTAAGGCACATTGGTTATATCTGTTTTGAGCCATATGAAAGAATACATGATTAAGACAGATAGCCATCTTCACCTTTGAATAGAGTTGAGATAACAGATTTAATATTATAGTAGTTGTGTATATACACAATGTGTTAAGTACAAAGGATACAAAGTTGAACTAACAATCTATTAAGGGGAATATGTAATTTAAATCTAGAAGAAACCTTAAAGATTATCTAGTCTAACCTTTTCATCTTCTGAATCGAAGAAATTGTGGGAATTGAACGAACCATACTGACTCTATCTTTACTCAGTTTTAAAGCTAGTTCAGTTATATTTCTATTCAATTATGAGTATAGTCTGATCTCTAAATCTTACAAATGGACAGAAAGCAACAATTCAAATAGTGGATTACACAGAATTTGCTTGGCAGCTGCAACATTAAAATATCTGAGGTCATGGAACATGATATTCTGGAAGTCAAAGGAGCTAAGACTAAAACCAAGAACCATTTACCTGGCAAATTAAGCATATCACATCAAGTGGGGAAGTGGTAATCAATGAAATAGAAGGATTTCAAGCTTACATAAGGAGAAGACCAGAACTAGCACAAAAATTTGATCTCCAATATCAAGACCTGAGAGAAGAATAAACAAGTAAAAAGAGGAAAGAAAACATTATGAGGTTAAATAAAGCTAAACTGTTTACAAGTCTACATGGGAAGATAATTCTTGTAATTCTTAAAAGTCCTATCACTAATAGTATCGCCAGAAGGAATACACACACACACACACACACACACACACACACACACACACACACACACACACCGAGAGAGAGAGAGAGAGAGAGAGAGAGAGAGAGAGAGAGAGAGAGAGAGAGAGAGAGAGAGAGAGAGAGAGAGAGAGAATTAAGGTGAATTTGAGGGAATGCCAAAAACCATAAAAAATTAAAGGATGGGAAAGAGGGTGCAGATCTGGAATTATCTCAGAAAGTCATCAAACTGTGCATACTCTTTGATCCAGCAGTGTTTCTACTGGGCTTATATCCCAAAGAGATACTAAAGAAGGGAAAGGGACTTGTATGTGCCAAAATGTTTGTGGCAGCCCTCTTTGTAGTGGCTAGAAACTGGAAAATGAATGGGTGTCCATCAATTGGAGAATGGTTGGGTAAATTATGGTATATGAATGTTATGGAATATTATTGTTCTGTAAGAAATGACCAGCAGGATGAATATAGAGAGGCTTGGAGAGACTCACATGAACTGATGCTGAGTGAAATGAGCAGAGCTAGGAGATCATTGTACACTTCAACAACAATACTATATGAGGATGTATTCTGATGGAAGTGAATATCTTTGACAAAGAGAAGATCTAATTCAGTTCCAATTGATCAATGATGGACAGAATGAGCTCCACCCAGAGAAAGAACACTGGGAAATGAATGTGGACTACTTGAATTTTTGTTTTTCTTCCCAGGTTATTTTTACCTTCTGAATCCAATTCTACTTGTGCAACAAGAGAACTGTACAGATCTGTACACATATATTGTATGTAGGATATACTATAACATTGCCATCTAGGGGAGGGGTTGGAGGAAGGGAAGGGAAAAGTCAAAACAGAAGTGAGTGCAAAGGATAATGTAAAAAATTACTCATGCATATGTTCTGTCAATAAAAAGTTATAATTAAAATAAATATAATTTTTAAAAAAGAGGCAAAAAGAGGACAAAAAAAGGGAAGAGGGTGCAGAAGGGAGAGGTAGAATAGTATAAATTGCTTTAGATTAAGAGGTATGAACGACAATGTTGAGAAGAAGGAGGGTAGTCTAAAAGCAACACCTGGACCTTGCTATTATAAAAACAACAACAAACTAACAGAACTTCAGAGATTCCCTATTACTTCTAGATTAAAAAATAAAATTTTTAGGTTGCACTTTTTAACAGTTTTCAGTGGAAAATATTTTTTAACAAAATAAGTTTTTTTAAATCTGTCTTATTTAACCATATTTTCCTTCAATTTTTTTTTTTGGTGAATCAGACTGCTACTTGTCTTCTACTAGTGATATTCTATCTCCTGTGTCCATGTTTTTACATGTCTTACCTTATCTGAAATTTGCTCTCTCCTCAATTTTGCCACTTAAGAATCTTTACCTTTTTTCAAAGTATATCATAGGTACTTAGCTCCTACACAAAGGCTTTTCTGATTCCATTCAACTCTTCCAATTGTTCATGCTTTCTACCTCCTTAAAATTATTTTCCATAAGTTTTTATTAACTTTATATGTACTTAGCTTGTATATGGTATAATCTTCAGCAGAATGTAAGTTCCTTGAAAAAAGGGACAACACTGTTGTTTTTTGTATTTACTGTACTTGGTACAGTCCTATTTATAGAATATGTGCTTATTAAGTGATTGAATTTTAGTCATCATTCTCCCAGCTTCCTGAGAAATCCTCCCAGTTTCCATGAAGAAATAATATACCTACTAATTTGAATATAGAAATCTATCTTAGCAGACAGGTGAATAGGAGGAAAGGAGAGTAAGTGAAGGGGTAGTCTGGGGACTGATAGATTAGGGGAAGTGGTAGACAGAAGCAAGACACTGGGGGGAGGAATAAAAGGGTGAAAGCAGAGATAGAATAAATAGGAAAAATAGAACGGAGGGAAATACACAGATAATAATCATAACTTTGAATGTGAATGGGATGAACTCTCTCATAAAACGGAAGCAATAGATCAAAAAAGATAATTCTAAAATACATTGTTTATAAGAAACACTTAAGCAGAGAAACATAGTAAAGTAAGGGGCTGGAGCAGAATATATTATGTTTCAGCTGAAGTAAAACAAAACAAAACAAAACAAAAAAAGAAAACCAAGGAGTAGCAACACAAAGTAAAAGTAAAAATAGATCTAAAAGAGATGAGGGAAAATTCATTTTGACAAAAGGTACTATATAGATAATGAAGAAATATAAATACTAAACATACATGTACCAAATAGTATAGATTCATATTCTTAATGGGGAAGTTAAGTGACTTACAGGAAGAAGTAGACAGCAAAACTATACTCATGAGGGACCTCAAATGTCCCCTCTCAAAACTCATTAAATCCAAACAAAAAAGAAACAAAACAGAAACTTAGGAAGTAAATAGAATATTAGAAAAATTAAATATGACAGATCTTTGGAGAAAACTGAATGGGAACAAAAAGAAATGTATCTTTTTTCAATAGCATTTGGCACCTACACAAAAATAGGCCATGTAATAGGGCATAAAACCCTCAAATTAAATGTAAAAAGGCAGACATATTAAATATATTTTTTTTGAATAATAATGCAATGAACATTACACCCAATAAAGGGTAGTGGGAAGATAGATTAAAAATCAATTGAAAACTAATCTAATCAAAAAATAAGCGGGCCATAGAATAAATTATAGAAACAAACAATAATTTCATTAAAGAGAATAACGAGACAAAATATCAAATTTTATGGGATGCAGCCAAACCTTGAAAAAGAACAGATCAATGAAATGGGAATACAAATAAAAAAAACTTGAAAAAGAGCAAACTAAAAACCCTCAATTGAAAACCAAATTGTAAATCCTGAAAATCAAAGGTGAGATTAATAAGATTGAAATTTTAAAATAAACCATTAATCTAATAAATAAATCTAGAAGCTGGTTTTATGAGGGAAACAAAAAGATAGTTATGCCATTGGTTAATTTGATTTTTAAAAAGGAAGAAGAAAACATAATAGCCAGTATAAAAAATTAAAAGGGTGAGATCACTACCAAGGAAGGAATTTAAAATTATCATTAGAAAATATTTTTCCCAATCTGAATGGAATTGATGAATATTTTGAAAATATAAATAAAAATATAACATAAATTCCCTAGATTAATAATAGAATATAGATACCATAAATAGCCTCATTTTAGAACAAGAAATTAAACAAGCCATTGATGAACTTCCTAGGAAAATATCCCCACAGTCAGATGGGTTCATGAGTGAATCCTAAAAAAATTTAAAGAGCAATTAATTTGAACACTATGTAAATTATTAGGAAAGATAGGCAAAGAAAGAATCCTACCAAGTTCCTTTTATGACACAAATATGTTGTTGATATTCAAACTGGAGAAGCTAAAACAGAAAAAATATAAAATTCAATTTCCCTAATGAATATTGATGCAAAACTTTCAGACACTAAAAGAGCAAGGGTATTATAACAATATATCACAAAGATTATATTTTGTGACCAGGTAGGATTTATAGCAAGAATTCAGGGATGTTTCAATATGGAGTTGTGAACTGATCCAAACATTCTGGAGAGCAATTTGGAATTATGCCCAAAGGGCAACCAAACTATGAATACCCTTTCATCTAGCATTCTCATTACTAAGGATGAACAGAGCAGACAAAACTACCCCCTACAAACACAAGGGTCCTCTATGCTTAAAGTCAAACCTCAGAGCTGCACAGGAAGCTTGGGACAGTGCCACCTTTACCCACAAGAGCAGAGCTCTACCTTGAAAGAGAAGAAGAAGAAAAAAAAGAAATGCCCATATAAAAGGAAAGAAAATGAGCAAAAGTACCTTGACCATAGAAAGCTACTATGATGCTAGGGCAGACCAAAACACAAATTCAGACGAGGACAGAATGGCCATAAAAGAACAGGAAGAATACTCATTGAAAGAATCTATCCATCTCCTCTGGAAACATCCTAAAAGGAAAACCCAAAAAATATTGTTGCAAAACTTCAAAATTATAGTCTCAGGGAAAAAATTACTGCACCCTACCAAACAAAAACAATTCAAATATCAAGGAGCAACAATCAAGAGTACCTAAGATCTGGCAGCTTTTATGATTAAAAGATCAGAGGACCTGGAATACCATATTCCAGAAGGCAAAAGACTTGGAGTTATAATCAAGAATTAACTACCCAGAAAGACATAGCTTGATCTTTCAGGGGAGGAGATGCAACTTTAATAAAGTAAGAGATTTCCAATCATTTATTGAAAAAGACAAAACTAAAAGAAAATTTAATCTACAAACACAAGATGCAAGAGAACCACAAAAAGCTACTGCTGAATTTTCACTGAAGTGAAATCAATCATCTTTCAAGTTTCCACTTCTGTGGTACTAACATATCCCTAATTATATTATTATTTTTATGTGTTTATTTTTTTTCAAAGTGTGAAATGTTGATTCTAGTGAATCAATTCTCCGACTAGAGAGACATATCAGTAGGTGATGTGACTCAGCAATCAATTTGGAGTAGAAGAACAGAATAAATAGCTGGGTCAGGAAGATAGAGATCATCATTCAGTGTCCTAAGAAACACTTACCTCTACCTAAATGAAATAGGAGTCACAGATTCCCAAGATCTCCCAAAATTTATAAAAATACAACTGAATTTGAAATTTTCTAATATTAGAATCTTATTAGAATATATACTTCATGTTTCATATGAGTTTTAAATTCCTGGTGTGTAAAGATAATTATATCCCTATTCATTTTAGTCAGTGTTTACTCATCTCATTGTTTT
This sequence comes from Sminthopsis crassicaudata, assembly GCF_048593235.1. NCBI lineage: Eukaryota > Metazoa > Chordata > Mammalia > Dasyuromorphia > Dasyuridae > Sminthopsis > Sminthopsis crassicaudata. The sequence continues at coordinate 559,434,739 of NC_133618.1, forward strand.
TTAATGGGTATTAGTGATTGTGTTAGCAAATTAAGCAGAATAGATTTTAGTTTGAATTAGTTATGTTAGCTAATTTAATGTTATACTAAGAGTTAAAATTAGTCTATTATGTATTGATGATTATATTAGTTGTATGTAATTATCAGATTGATTCATATTATATTAGTTGGTATATTATATTTATTGATATTACGTTCTACTTTTTTTTTTATATTCTCTACTTATAAGTGTATTCTGCTTGAAATAAGGTCATAAGTCTCAGCAAAACCCCTTCATCCAATATGAATCACCACCACCACCACCACTCCTACATGACCTTAGCATTGAAACTTTCTTGCTCCCTTAGGATATTGTTCATTAAATACTAGTGTTTAATGTCCCATAGAAGGCCAAGATCTTACACACTTTTATGATCTTTGGAAGGCCTTGAGAGGTTGACATGATCTTATGACTTCTGGAAGTTCCTGCTAAGATGGCCTACAGTTGATTGTGCATAATTAAAGACCTGTAGCTGATGACCTATGAAAAGCTTGATGATAAAATGACCCTTTGTCAATCAAAGGAGCACATTCTCTTCTGTAGATTAGACAATCTTAGGTATTCCTACACTTGTTAAGGAAACTTCCAAGAAATAGTGTACTTACCAGAAACTTGCCAGAATCTATAAAATCCCTCAATCATTAAGTATCAGAGTCCTTAGCTATGAGAAAAGGTCTTAGAGCCAATTGCTTAGGCAGTACCACCTATAATAAATTGATCAAACATAAAAAAACATTTTAAAATAATCTAGTAAACAAGTTAACTTGCCTTCCAAAAGGAGTGAATGGCAGGCTCACAACAAAGCAATTGTCACTTGCAGAAAAACACTATGCCAGCATCCTCAGTGTCTGTTCCCACTATGACAAAACCTGAAGGGATTAAAGAAAAAAATCTTATGAAAACCTGGAGACCCTTATTATCATTGTACCAAAAAGGACAAGATTATAATTCTTGATGACTTTAATACAAGAGTGATCTCAGATTATCAGGCATGGCAGAGAGTCCTCAGGAGGAATGGAGTTAGAAACATCAACAACAGTGGTCATATACGATCCAAGATTTGTGCACCTCATGATCTCATCACAAACAATGTATTCTGTTTACCTAAGTGCAATAAAACTTCATAGGTGCACCCTCCCAGTAAACATTAGCATTTAATATACTATATGATTATAAGAAGAAGAGACAGACAGGATGTGAGAGTGACCAAAACAATGTGTGGTGTAGAGTGCTGGACTGATCATAGACTTATCCTCTCTAAGCTGAATAAATCACATTCAACAAAAGTGGTGGCCCCAAGGCAAAAAGAGTATTAGAAGAATTGATGTCAACAGATTAGGGTATTTCTGAGAGGGAGCGGTTTTTTGCCAACTTAGAGGGTAGGTTGAGTTAACACAAAGTTAACAATGAAGCAGAAAATAAGTGGGTAGCTTTCAGAAATTAGGTATACAGTATTGCATTTTCTCATCTGGTTCAGAACACTTGGAAACATCAAGACTGATTTAAGAAAATGATGGGGAAATTCAGAAACTGCTAAATGAAAAATGAGAACTCCATACAGATATAGTTTGTATCAGAAGGATAGTTCATCCATCTCTAAGAAGGTAGCATTCAATTCCATCAAAAATAAAGTATAGTCACGGCAACATCAATATTATATGACAATCAATTCTGTTGAATATGACTTTTTCCAACAATGAAATGATTGATGCTAGTTCCATTGATATTGTGCTGAATAGAGAGGTAAAATAACAATAGATTGTCCTGTGACAAGTACAAGGGGATCTCTTTCTTAGTTATTGCTGACAAAATTTTTGCCAGAGTCCTCCTTAATAGATTGACCCTACATCTAGAAAAAGGCCATCTACCTGAGAGCCAATGTGGCTTTAGAAGGGCCAAGGAAACAGTAGGAGACAGTGTTTATTATCCAACAATTTCAAGAAAAAGTCCTGTAGAAGAACGAAGTCTGTATAACACATTTGTAGATCTGACCAAGACCTTTGATACTGTCAGTCATGAGGACTTATGGAAAATTATATCAAAATTCAGTTGCCCAGAGAAGTTCATCGATATAGTATGTCAGTTTCATGATGGTGTGCTTGCCCAGGTTCTGGACAATGGGCAATGCTCTCCAGCTTTTCCAGTTACCACTGGAGTGAAACAAGCCTATGGGCTTACTTTCATGCTTTTTAGCATGACTTTTTCAGCAATGTTGTCAAACATCTTCAGTGAAGATAGACACAGAATCAGTCAGCTATCACACTGATGGTAAATTCAATTTGAAAAGGCTATAAGCCAAAACCAAAATTGAGGGAGTGTTGGTACATGATTTTTTGCAGGCAGATGACTGAGCACCCAAACCAGCCTCTGAAGCAGAGATGCAACAAAATATGGATCAATTCTCTGCTGCTCACATTAATTTTGCTCTAACAATTAGCACCAAGAAAACACAGGTCCTCCATCAGCCAGCACTACACCATCCATATGTGAAAACATCAGTTACAGTAAATAGAGAAGTTTTGAATGCTATGGTTAAGTTCACTTACCTTAGTATTATACTTTCCAAGGATGTCCACATTGATACACACATTGCTTGGTGTTTGGGAGACTCCAAAGGAAAGTGTGTGAGAGGAGAGGTATTAGACTGACTATCAAATTGAAGGTCTACAGAGTCATTGTGCTGACCTTATTGTCATATGCCGGTGAAACCTGCACAGTGTCCCAGCACTATGCCAGGAAACTGAATCACTTCCATTTGAATTATCCTATGAAGATTCTGAAGATCACCTGGCAGGATAAGGTACCAGACTCTGAGGTCCTTTCTTGAAGTAGACCGACAGACATTCCAACTCTACCACAGAGAGCACAGCTCAGTTGGATTTGCCACATTGGTCAAATGTACACTTGCCAAAAAAAAGTGTTCTACAAAGAACTCCCACAGGGCAAGTGTTCACAAGATGATCAGAAAAAGCAATAAAGGACCCTCTCAAGGTCTCTCTTAAGAATCTTAGAATCAATTGTACGGCATGGGAGACTCTGGCACAGGCAAATATAAAATGTTTTGCATGACTTCATATTATAATCAGATCATATCTTTTGTCTTCTCAAGGTGTGGCAGGGGGACTGGAAAGAGGAAGAGAATTTGGAACAAAAATTTTTAAAAATATAATTAGGAAATATCTGACTAACTAATTAAATATAAGAAATAGCCTTTTAGTCTCTACTTGGAGACTTAAAAAAAAATTCCATTATCTACTAAGGCAACCCCTTCTATTTTGGGAAGGCTTATTTCTGTCCTTGTGGCCAAAAAAGATAAACTTAATTCCTTTTTCCAAAAAACAACTATTCATACACTTTAAAATAACCATCAATATACCACCACAATTCTGTTCTTCAGATTATGCATCTTTTTTTAATTCAATTGATCCTCCTATGGCATAATTTCTAGAATATTGACAATCATCTATCCCTCCTCAGAACACTATCTACTTTATCAATATTCTTCCTAAAATGTTATTTCCAGCACAAAATACAAAACACCAGATGTGATCTTCCCAGAGTAAAGGATGGCCAATGTAAAAGTAGCACCTTCTTTGGTTTTGAACACTATACCTCCCTTAAGATAGCCCATGGTTGAGCTACATTTCTTCCTGTCATTTCACATTGTTGACCCATATTGAACTTGGCAGGATACTATAATTTTCACATTATTTTCCAGATGAACTATCTGACCAATCTCTTCAATTTAGTATTTACAAAGTTGATTTTTTGAATCTAAACATAATATTTATATATTTTTTAAAATTTTATTTTATTTTCCCAGCTACAAGTAAAAAACTAAGTTACATGAGAAAAACCAAGTCTTTCTTAGCTGATCATTGCACAATCTTGTAGTTACTGTGTATGATGTACTCCTGATTCTGCTTGTTTCACTCAGCATCAGTTCATGTAAATCCAGACCTTTATAAAATCAGCTTGTTCATAATTTCTTATAGGGCAATAATATTTCATTACTTTCATATACCACAACTTGTTCAGCCATTCCTTGATTAATGGATATCTACTCATTTTCTTTGCCACTACGAAAAGAACTGCTTCAAATATTTTTGCACATGTGGGTACTTTTCCCTCCTTTATGATGTCCTTGGGATAAAGACCCAGTGATGGCACTTCTGGGTCAAAGGATATTAAGTTTGACAGCCCTTTGGGTATACAAAATTGCTCTCCAGAATGATTACATCATTTCATAACTTCACCAACAATGTATTAGGATTCCAGTTTTTTCACATCCCCTCCAACATTTATCATTATCCTTTCTTGTCATTTTAGCTAATCTGAGAGGTGTAAGAGGGTATCTCAAGAGTTTTGTTTTGTTTTGACTGAGGCAATTGGAGTTAAATGACTTGCCTAGAGTCACATAGTCAAGAGTTGTTTTAATTTGCATTTCTCTAATCAATGGTAAGTGATATTTTAGTTAATTCTGCCCAATATTGTATCTTGTTGAGAATGTTCTGAATCCTTCTTATGTCATCCAGTGTTAGATTACCTTCCAAACTTTGTGTCATTTGCAAACCTGATAAGCATTCTATCTATATCGTTATTCAAGTAATAATAAAACCATTAAATAGAACAGGTCAAAGCATAGAAGTCTGGAGCACTGCATTGGAGATCTAATTTCAAGTTGGGATTCCCATTCTAGTCCATTTTATGCAGAGCTGCCAAAATAATTTTCTTTAATCATAGATCTGACCATGTCACTCCCCTATACATTTAACACCAATGGATAAAGTATATATTTTGATGTTTAACTTTTAAGGCTTTTCACAGTTGCCCCAACTTATCTTTCCAGGTTCATTCATTTATTACTTCTCTTTCTGCATTATGAAATGCAAAGTCAATTTGTGAAACCATATATTATACCCTATGTCTTTGTCTTTACATTGGCCAACCTCTCCTCCAGACATATACTCCCTTCTCATTTCTTCTTTAGATCTAAAGCAACAAATCACACATGAAATCTTTCCTTATCCCCTCAGCTTCTAGTGTTCACCCTCCTAACCTTCCCTATATTTGTATTTAACAATTTTGCATTTAGTTGCATTTATTCTGTATGTACCCATATATTTGCTTGTTTTTTCCTGTTAGATAGCAAGAACTTCAGAAGCAGAAATTGTTTTAGTCCTTTTATCTGTATCCCTATAGGGACACATAGAGAGTGCTTAATTGTTTATTGATTGAACGATTGGCATTAAAACACTAATGATTATTTTTCATATCTATTCATTCAACCATTTCAAAATCCAGTTAATTAATCTATTTTTACCTTATTATCTTTTGCCCAGGAATAAGATAAGAAACTTTGTCAAATATTTTGATAACATATGGGCAACCTAATGAAGCATCATCATCCTATTTAATAGTCTAGCAAATTTGTCAAAATAATAGAAGTGTGGTTAATTTTATAATGCCTGTTCCTAATGAAGTTACCTTGGTTATGATTACTGCTTCCTTTTTCTAGATGTTTGTTAACCATCTGTTTAATAATTAATTCCAGAACTTTGCCAGGAATCAAAGTTTAGATCATTCCACAGAATCCATCCATTTTCCTTTTTGGCAACAAGGATATTTGCCCTTTTCTATTTCTGAGGTACTGTTCGTTTTCTTCATTATCTTTCAAAGACTGATGATATTGGCTCAATATCTTCCAGTTCCTTCAGTACTTTAGAATATAATTCATGCAAACCTGTTGGCTAAAAAAAATTATTCTTGTTTCCTTCTTCCCTTCTAGGGTTTTTGAAAATGGGAAAGTGTTTTACTTCATTTAAATATTTTTACTAATAATAACAATAACTGACATTTATCGTGTTCTAAGATTTGTAAAACACATTAAAATATTGTCTAATTTGATTTATTCCTTATTCTATATTCTCTTTCCTTCCCACCAATCCCTTCCCCTCCAAAAAAAAACCAAACAACTCTCCACAGGGAGAAAAAAAATCTGTCATTGATTTATAAAATGTTCTTAAAATATGAATTATCTGAAGGATGGAACTATTAATCTGAATTATTTTCAAGATAACTCTCATTGAATTCGGTCTTGATTTTTGAAAAACAAACAAACAAAATCAAGTACCAATTCCTAAACAAAGATACCACTTTCTGAGGCTCTTTCTCTGTAAAATGAGAACAGACTAGATGATTTTCCTCGTAGCTCTTCTAATTCATGAAGTAGGCCCTTTTAGTTATTGTTTTATTTACATAATCCAGAACAGTGTTTCCTGGGATTAGAAAGGAAACTTTCCTTAACTGGGGAATCTGTTTCTGATTTGGAGGGTACAATGTCCTACAAAGGCCTAGGGTTCTATCTAACACAACCTTTAAAAAGTTCTTCATTATAATTTTCCCCCTTGGAAGTAGAGTGTTGTGTAACGTGCTCTCCTAGCAGTTACAATTACTAGTCTGTCCTAGGCCCAACAAAGTACGTTTGACCACTGACCTTTGCAGTGTGAACTCTACCCGGCTCGCCTCCTCTGAGGCCTTCAAATGTATCTGGCCACAATCTCTTGAATCTATAGCTTAATAACCGGTAGCACACTCAAGAACAGCCATGTGTAATCTTAAAAGCCTTTATTATACCTACTCACATAATGCCCTGACTGATGCCCTGACTTGTTGGTTCCGAGTGAACACCTGGTCAGAAGACCCACGTGTTCACTACCAAAATCCTTACCTCTTTTGGCTACCCATCTTGGCTTGGTATATGCTGTATAGTAACATAGTTAATGATAATAATAATGTCTGTTTTCTTAAGTAGAAATATAAAGGTTCTGACAATGACTTTTAGAATTCAACCTTTATTCTCAAAATTATGAGCATATATGCATCAGAAGGTTTGACCTTTTTTTAAAATCACAGATCCCTTTGGAAACAGAAAAAAACTTTATATCCTTTGTCAAAATAATAATTACAAAATAATAAATTAATAAAATAAACAATCTAAATTTGTAGAAATATAATATATAATGCTATAATATATATATAAAACATATATAAATTACATACATAATAAATATGTGTAATATATAAATATAATATGTATAAACAAATGTTTATATAAATATAATATACATAAACATACAATATTTATATAAAATAGTATATAAGTATAAATAAGTAAAATAATAAAAAAGTAAAAAATAATATTTATAAAAGCATTACAATATATGATTACAAAGAAAGTTAATTATATTGAGATGGAATTATTTAATTAAAATAAATAGTTCATGGATCCGAGGTCAAAGATATTCAATTAAGATAAAATTTGATATTTGATAAAGAACATCACTTTCCAAAAATGTTGAGGAGAAAACCACCTCAATGAGATTAGAGCCCCCTGGTCAGTGTCATAGATTTGGCAAAAGAATTTTCACTCAGTCTCCAAAGTAAGGGGCAAATATTTATTATGCTGCTTGACTGCAGGCTGAAGTTCCAAAAGAGTTTAGCTAAGGGGATTTTAGCAAAGAGTGGGAACCCAGAAGATACTTTATAGGAAATATAAGCAAAGATTAGGTTTCTATGCTAATATTATGGTTTAGAGATACAATTGTGGAGTGATAAGGATGGGATAGTTTCTATCACGAATTCTACAGTTTACAAACCAACAGAATTGTTGCTGCTATTGGCCAGCATTGTTTGTGGTATTCCCAAAGCCAGGTTGCCTTTGGGTTTGTTTCTCAGGCCTACTTCTTCATTCCCCTCTCAAGCAATCCAAACCCAAATTCTTTTGGGGCAAAAGGGCAGAGGTCATCTTCTCCTGAAGCTGATTCAGGCTGACTAGGAATGTAGAATTGTCCTAGCTGAGTCCAGATTAAAGAGGGGAGACAAGAAACGGTTAACAGCTGCTTCCAGGAGGTGCTGAGTTTTAGGATTAGGTAACTGGTGGTATTCAGATTGGGAAATTCATGGCCTGGAATCTGGGAGATACTGAGCTAACTAGTTGTATTAGAGAAAACAATTATCTTGTAGAAAATGAAGGACATCACCAGAAAACTAGGACGGGGCAGACCTGTCTAATTGTTTGTTCAGCAAAAATAGGTTTCCCAAGCGATTGGAGGACATTTTTTCCCAAGTGAGTAGCTTGGTGTAAACCAAAAGTAAGTTTCCATAGGCTGGCCTTTGAGATTGGAAGTTGGTCTGAGGGTGTTTGAAATAATCCAGGAGGAGAAAGGGTGCATCCCCTTTCTTTAGCAAAAGCCTGTTCCTCGGAGCTACATTAGGGAGGGTGAGGAGTGGGGAGTTGGGGAATCATCAGGGGCACCCGGGCAGCAGCTGGGTGGCTAAATCTGCAAGTCTGTTTCCTTTAGCCCCCTTCTTCTGTCCTTTACAAAACATAACCGAAACCTCTCCAGGTCCATGGACAGCTTGTAGTACTTATAGAATTTCCCCTGCATATTTAATGGGGGAATGTTTGGCTGTCAAAAATCCCCTTTCTTTCCATATAGCATCATGAGCATGCAAATATGCGAAAAGCATATTTGGAGTCATTATAGATGTTCACTCTCCTTCCTTTCCCCAATTCTAAAGCTCTGCTGAGGGCAATGAGTTTAGCCCTTTGGGCAGAGGTCCCAGGAGAGAGTGGTTTGGCCTCCCAGGTTTTGGGGCTCACCCCAGAATAACCTAACTTCTTTTCCCCATTTTCAGCAGACCATTCACTGTCTGGGTTATCAAGAGGCATGTTCCTCAAGTCAGGTCGACTGGAATCGATGGAATCTAAAGCATCCTCACAATTGTGAATAATGTGCAGGCCTGCGTGCTGTCAGGGAGCACAGTGGCAGGGTTGAGAGTACCCCAGCACTGGGAGAGTCAGATCGGGGGTGTCTAATAGGAGAGCCTGATATCTGATAAGCCTTCCACTATCAAGCCACTGATGACTTTTGGCTTTTAAAATGCTCTGAAAGGGGGAGGAGGGTTAGCAATGGTTATTATAGGGTGAGCTTGGAGGATTCCTCCATTAGAAGGACTGTGGCAGCCATTGCTCTAAGGCAAGAGGACCACCTGGATGATACTGTGTCAAGCTTCTTTGAGAAGTAAGCAAGTAAGGGATTGGGATTGGGTCCCAAGGTCCTAGTCAGACCCCTAGGCCTGGCCCGCCATTCATCAACATTCAGAGTAAAAGGCTTTTCTATATTTGGCAGGGCTATTGCTAGGCAGAGGTCAGTTTAACCTGATTAGCCTGATTAAGGCTCTGGTGGAGGGGAAATATGTCAGCGCCTTGAACAGAATCATAGAGAGGCTTGGCAATAATCCCAAAATTAGGTATCCAGATTCTACAAAATCCAGCTGTGCCCAGGAAAGTACACAGTTATTTCTTGGAGGCAGGTCAGGGAGTGACAACATCACCTGCTTCCTCTCCTCTGAGAGTGAAGGGGAGATGGGAGCTAATTCATAGCCCAAATACTAGATGGATAGGCAATGTGGGTCTTGCACAAAGAAACTTTATAATCTCGGGAGCCTCTAGCTACAGCTAGAGAAGCCTCTAGGATGGGCTGCAGATAATGAAGCTGCTATTAAAAGGCTCTAGGTTTCTTGAATCTATAGTCAATACCTGTCCAAATACACCCAGAGGTCTAAGAAGAGGAAGTTGGGGTCCCAGTTTCACCATTACATCATGCTTCAACAAGGGTCAGGACAGGAGGAAATGATAAAAGAGTGTTTGAATAACTGATCTTCAAACTGACTGAGGCAAAGAAAAGGTCTCAAAACAGTTCCCTTGAATTCCTATAACCTTAAGAGGGGAGGGGCCAGTGGAATTCCAGTACCAGAGCAAAACAGACTATGAGGCTCCCATAAAGTCAAAGAGAAATTCAATGGATTTGCGAGCCATATACCAATGTTACCTGGGTTTGGCTATTGTGATGGAGAAAGGGGGAGCCTGGATAAACACTGAGCATCTTTGCTCTGTATCCTGAGGAAGCCAGAGGAGAGGGCACAGGGTAGAGGGGCTTGACCCCACTGCGGGCAGTCTCTCTTCTTGTACCCCTCTTATTTGCACTTAGGACATGAGTCTGGGGGTTTTCTCTGAGGACAGTTGTGATACCAGTGTCCCAGGCCAGGGAATCTGAGGCACGAACCCTAAAGGCTCCTGAACATGGCAGCAGCTAAAATTTGAGCCTGTATTCTGACCTTTACCCTAGCTATGTCTGTATTCTCTTCTGCCTCAGTTTTGTATGGGATAAACTGGGTGAAGACATTCTCATGGGAGACTTTATAATAACAAGTAGAGTGATTGCTAAAAAAAAAAAAAAATTCAGGTATTTGTCTCAACCCATTTCCTACCACCTCTTAATTAGCATTTAAGTACCTCTTTTAAAGGCAATTTATTCTTTTATTTTTGGCATAGATTTCTGCTATTAGAATGTAAGCCAGGACTCCCCCAAACAATGGAGAAAAGGCCAGGCTGGGGGGTGGGAGTTCTGTGTTCAGGCTATTTAATCTTGTGCTCTGCAATTTTTACTTTACACTCCTTTTACTGACAAACATGCCTTTTCTCAAAACATCGTAATAAACCCCTTTTTGTCATTTTTTTGCTCTGAGAGGCTCTGATTGTTTTTGTGGTTGCTACTGTCCCACACAATTTATTGTCCCACACCTATCATTGAAAACTCCAAAAATTGTTTCCAATAGCTATGTCTAGGGGGCAGCTAGGTGGCGCAGTGGATAGAGCACCAGCCTTGAATTAGGAGGACCCGAGTTCAAATGTGATCTCAGACACTTAACACTTCCTAGCTGTGTGGCCCTGGGCAAGTCACTTAACCCTAGCTTCAAAAAAAAAAAAAAAAAAAAAAAAAGCTATGTCTAGCTTGAGGACCCATTGCTAACTTCTGTAGCTTCTTCCAAATGTCTGGGTCAGTGACTAATAAAATGCATGCTGAGGACAGTGGTCCCCTGTGGAGGTCCAGGTTGGTGTATTTCTTTAAAGCCTCTACAAGGCACCCCTGAAATAGGGAAGGATTTTCCTCAGCTATTTGGGTAACTTCCTTAAATTTTTCATAATTAACCTGCCCCTTATCCCCCTTTTTCAAGTCTTCAATGAGGCAGATTAGAAAATGATCCCTTCTCTCTTTGTGTCTCTGCTTCTTTCCTGATAATCCCACCCAAGGTCTGAGACTGGGTCAGCAATAGCCTCTGGGGAGTATTTACCAGAGGAAAAAGATGACTCAACCACATCATCCCCAAACTTCAGGTCAGAATGCTCCTTTTTCTGAGTCATAGGCTTTTATTAACCTCCTTGAATCTGTTCTTCATACCCACCTACCACATGGGAAGACTGTCAGAAACTAGCTACCACACTTTTCACTACCAAGAAGAGGTATAGGATTAAACAGAAGGCTAGGAAGGCTATTCTTGGACGTGGTGGGGATCAGTAGGAGAGCACCTTAACCAGGTAGAAGCTAGTTTTTCCTCTGAAAGGCCTGACTGAGACCCCAACTCTCACCACAGTTGCACAGCATTGTCTGCTTATCTTAGATTCCTTCTCCAAGGTCTTAAACCTGCAGCCTAAAAGCCTACTAACAATGCAAAGATCTTTGAGATTGTGCAAAGTTTGGGTGAATCCTCTAGTGCTTTTCTAGAATGTTTATATGAGGCTTACTGAACTTATAGTACTACTGACCCCGAGGTCCCCAAGAATTATAGGTCTGTGAATATCGCATTTTGTTAGTACATAGGAAGTTACAGAAACAGGAAGGATTTTGAGGACATGAATATATCCCAATTAGTTGAGATAGCTCTAAAAGTTTTTAATGCTTGTGACACACCACTGTTTGATGAAGCTCTCCAACTTTTCTGCAGGGATCATTCTTATTACTCTCTTGTCCAGTATGTTGATGACCTTCTCCTTGCTGCCCCTGATGAGTCCTTCTGCTTGAAGGCCACCCATGCCCTCTTACAACTCCTTCAATCCCTAAACTATCAGGTCTCTGCTAAGAAGGCTCAGCTCTGCCTCCTCGAGGTCTCTTATCTGGGCTATGTTCTCAAATCTGGCCACCACTCGCTGTCTTCCGAACGTATACAGGCTACTTTATCCCAGTCCCTATTACTAAAAAGCAGGTTTGAGAATTCCTAGGAACAGCTGTTACAGTCGCCTTTGGATTCCCTCCTTTGCTGAGGTAGCAAAACCCCTTCATTCTGCCATAGCCGGACAGGTTCCCCTTGTGTGAGTCGCCCCTGAACAAACTGCCTTTGATCACCTCAGGGCTGCCCTCATCAAGGCCGCAGCCCTGGCTCTCCCCAATGTCACAAAGGCCTTCCAAGGAGCTTTGCTGACCTCCCACTGGTAAGGAAATTAAGAATAAGGAGGAGATACTTTCCTTTTTAGACTCTATTTGGTTGCCCCTCTTTGTTGCTATTATCCACTGTCCAGGTCAGCAATCTGGTGAGACAATAGAAGCAGTGGGAAATCTGGTTGTGGATGCAGCGACCACTTTTGCCCCTTCTTCATTGCCCCTGGCCATTCCCCCTCTCCTTCCTGTGCTTGTGTATTCTCCTTTGGAAGATTCCTTTGCCTCTAAAAACAAGGAAGGAGGGTGCCTGGTGGCACACAGAGGGCAAACTTTTTATCCCACAGGCATTAAGCAGAATTCTGGTGAAGGACTTACAAGATTTCGCTCATTTGGGTGAAAAGAAAATGTGTCAGATATTGAGCAGAAGTTATAATTATAGATGTAACATCTGAGCCCAAGTACATGCAAAAGGAAACTTCATTACACATACAGACTGCAAAGGTCTGATAATGGCCTCCCTTTGTTGCAAAAATATCACAAGGTATAAGCAAGGCACTAGCTATAGAATGGAAACTTCATTACACATACAGACTGCAAAGCTCTGAAAAAGGGGGAAAATTTTTTTTCTACCACTGGCCTTGAAACCAGGTGGAAGGGATCTCATACTGTGATCATCACCATGCCTACCACTGTAAAGGTTGAATCTATCCCCACCTGGATCCATTACAGCAGAGTAAAGCCAGCAGTCACCACACAATGGAAAGCGGAAATTAGTGAAGACCCCCTAAAACTGAGACTGGTCCATTCCTCTGGTCCTTGATTTCCTTTTGATCCCTGCTGGACCTATGAGAAACATTGGGTGGAAAATCGTGGGGGGAGGGTTTAGTTCCCGTACTTGTTGCCTCGCTAATACTATTTGAGATTGCCCAATTTGTCCGTATAGGGGCAACATCATTTTCTAAGGGACTCCTTCCGTCCTTTTTCCAGAAGTGTAATTCCAGCAGTATGCCATATGGTTTTCCTTAGTTCTCCTCCTCCTCCCTCTGTTTTCTAAAACCTCAGGAAACCCTCATATCCTGAGACCCACATGAATGATGACCTTTAGAGACCTGGAGGGAGGCCCCTTTTTTCTGTCCCCTCCTATTCAGGCTTAGAACCCTTTATGATAATAGATCCCATCCTGGCTCCCTGCTTCCACTTTGGAGCCCCAGTGGCTCCTCCAGTCTGACTGTGCCTCAAGGCCAGTGGTACTCACTCCCAGGGATCAACTCTTTCAAGATGACTATCCATACCTTTGAAGAGCAGACCCAGACCACTGTGCAACCTCATTCCACCCCCACACCATCCTAACTATCCAGCAACCATCCCACCAAAAGTGGGAAAAGCCCTGAAGATAGACCTTTTGTTCCTGGGCAGGTAGCCATTTTAAGTTCAGCCACTCCCTTTTAGTACAACATATAGATCTGTCCCTTTGGAAGGGCCCCATAGAACCCCTTGCTGCCCTATTAGTCCCTTCCTAACCCAAAACATCAGTCCTGGATGACCCCATTCAGCCAACTCCATCATTGGCAACCCTGGTTGTTGGTCCGGTCTTAATCTCTTCTGCCCTTCCTGACTCATTGGTTCCAGCTAAAAGCCCCTACCCCAAATCTTTTGGTTCCCACTCCATGCTTGATTTATTGCCAATAGTATATTCATATTTGAACTCCACAAATCCCCAGCTTGGACGTGATTGCTAGCTCTGCTTTAACTCTGAACCCTCTTGGGACCACCTCTCAATTTATTTGGTCTATCATCCTTGGAAATCTCCAAGGCACAGGCACCTGTCTTGTGACTGCTTCCACCAAACTTTCTGATCTGCTCCTCCAGTCCTGTAACCTCAGGTTCCTTAATTAACATTTCAGCATCCTTGAAGGATGTAGCAGCCTGTATCAGGCCCCTGAAGATTCATGGTTTGGAGAGGGTCTGACTAAGTATGAATGCTCCCACAATCTGCTCAGAAATCTGGATCCTTTCTGTATCCTGGTAGTTCCGCAGCCTATCTGTTCTCCCAGACGGGAATGAGTGAAGGTATTCCAGGTCTCATTTTTCCCCCTTGGAGTCTTTCAGACAGTGCATAACAGTCACTCATGGAAGGGTTAGGACTGGCAGGCACAAGAGCCCTCCTGATGACAAGTTCTGGTTATGTTGAGTTAAGAGCCCAAATGGCTACAGACCTAGCTCACATTGAACCATTCATCTCAAAACTGGAAAAACTCATTGCTTCCCTGGCTGAGATGGTACTCCAAAACCTCAGGGGCCTTTGCTGTTCCTGCAGCAGGGAGGCCTTTGTGCCACCCTAAATGAGGAATTCTGCTTTTATGCTAACAACTCTGGGATAATCAGGGAAAGTTTGGCTCTTGTCCCTAAGAACCTAGATGACTGGAGCAGTCAGGGAAAGAACTGGTACCAGTCTCTGTTTAATTCCTCTCCATGGCTAACCACCCTTATTTCCTTCCTTATGGGGCCATTGTTTCCCCATTCTCCCAGCCCTCTTCTTAGGTCCTTGCATCTTTTCTAATCTTGTTCACCTTATCCCCTCCTAGGTGGAGTCCATCAAGCTCTTGGTGCTAAAACTCTCCAATTATCTGGGGGAAAATGATCCAAGGATTTGAATATTTGCCAGAGAGAGTGTGGAATGTTATGCCCTAAATAAAATTATTATAGCCTTCCATTGTTCCTGGCCATTGGGACTAGGAGAATTGAGTCAGAAAAGAAGCCTTGAAATACCATTGAGTCATAAAACTCTAGGTGCCTTATCTTAATCCTTGCAGGGATAATTCCCCTTCCTTTTGAGTATTGTCCCTCACCTCACAATCTTGTCACATGTCACTTATCACTTTGATCTTCTTATCTTGACCCTTATCCACTCTGGGCTAAATTATGGTCCTTTCCTGGAATTATGGCTTGTACACACCACCCAATGCCCCCTCCCCGTTATCTGCCTTTGTTCCTCTACAAAAATGTATACTCGGGCTATCTATTCTGTTTAGCTAAAAAAATCCTATAAAAGGTCCCTGCTTCAGTTCCTCAAGGTCAAATGTCTTGACTCAGTTTCTGCTGAGAATAAAGAATTAGAAAGAAGGGTGATATAATTTGGTTTTAGGGAAGGCAAGCAGAAGAAGACTTTCATTAAGCAGTTTTGAGAAGAGTAATTGAATATAACTTTAAATTCGAGTGGTAGAAGTAAAAGCAAAAGAATACTTGAGGAGTATGAATCCAAAGAGTAAATTCTTTGAGGCAGAGAAGACATTGGGAGAGAGGGAGGAGAGAGAGACAGAGAGACAGACATAGAGACAGAGATACACTAGCCTAGGTCTAATAAAATTGGAGTTTGGGTGATATAGAGACATTTATTTTCCCAAACTTCTGTCAAATACATATCACATATACTAGTATCATAGCATGGAGAAATAGAAACACTAATTATCTGGCCATGACAGAAGACATCAATGAGAAATTGTGATTATTCTAAGAGGTTTGTGAAAAATAATATCACTACCACAAAGTCTTTAATTAATCCATCCAAAAATATATTGTTGGAAAGAACCACATGCAAAAGTACAGAAAAGAAGCTCAGAAACAACTTCCCTGGCAGAGGCTATTCTTTATACAAGATGTCTTGGAAACTTCTAGGAATGTAATCTAGGCTTTAGGGACCTTATCAGTTGCTTTTGCATATTCTTTGCTTGTATGTGGACATTGGCCTAAATGGCCTGAAGGAGCTGTCTTCTAAAGACTTGATTTCTCAGAATGATTATCAGATACCTAATTCATTTGCTAAAAGGGGATTCAATGGAAGTGAAAGCTATACAATCTGTAAATTGAAATTCTTGTTCTTAAAAGAGCATATTGCAGAAAAGTTCTGAAATTTTTTTAGGGAATCTAGTTTCAGATGCATGATTAGACTATTCCTTAATCTGTATTTAATAAATTCTAAATTGGATATCACTCAATCCCACTGAATCATAGTATCTTGTACTGAAAATAGCTTTAGGTAGTCATTGGATCTACCACTTCCCACTTTTATTTGGAGATCTCTAAGATGTAGCACAACATTTAAAAAACCTGGCCCAACTGCCCTGAAGGAAGGTAGGAGAAGGAAAGAGACCAGTGGTGCCTTTCTGAATGCC
The DNA here is from genome assembly GCF_048593235.1 of Sminthopsis crassicaudata. Lineage (NCBI taxonomy): Eukaryota > Metazoa > Chordata > Mammalia > Dasyuromorphia > Dasyuridae > Sminthopsis > Sminthopsis crassicaudata. The sequence goes on from NC_133618.1 coordinate 559,451,231, forward strand.
AAATTGATGTAATGTGATTGTGGGGTCCCCTGACCTTGGGGCTTCTGTTCTAATGAGTCCTTAGTCTTCAGATTTTGGAATCTGCTTCAGGAAATTGAGCACACGCAATCTATCTGAAGACCATCCTTAATTCATCTAGAGATTACTTCCCAGCCTTGCTCTCGGGTCATAGAATTAATCTATCTATGATTGAAAGGTGTATAAGTCTATCTCCTTGTTTCAGTCTCTTTGCTGGATTTTACTTAGAATTCAGTCTACTCAGTAATGGTGTCACATTGCTTTTCTTTGCCCCTTAACTAGGAGATGGGTTCAAACCTGCAAATTCTTTTGAGACTTCTCTCACATCAGTCTGGGATTTTTGGGGTCTCCCCTTCTCAACCTCAACATTATGACTCAGAGAGAGGAGAGCAAAGATAAATAGTTATAGACTCATCATTAGCCAACCCAGAGATTTAAACTAATTTGTATAGTCTAAAAAAGAGAATATGCCACAATCTTAAGGGAAACCTTTTGTTATAAAGGAAGTTGTTCTTAGACCTGAGTATAAAATAATGCAATGTTTCAAGAGGGGTAAAATATTGTGATCCTCTATGTATGAAAAAGCTGTGTAATAAATACAATTATCTAGAATTCTTCAGAAATCATTTTAAAGATCAGCTAACTTCATCTTGCTGAAGGAGAGTTTAATTATGGGAGCAGTGATGTAAAGCTAAGCAACAATAACAGTGAGGAACTTCCCTATTGGGAATAGAGAACTGTGATAGTAATGGAATACCAATTGAGAATTATCATTACTTGAGAATTTCTAATCAAAAGAATACTTTTCTAAATGGAGGAGAAAATTCCTGCCTCCCTTTTTCCATGGGCCTCTATGTAGCACAGCACTAAAAGTCACAGAGGTCTTATAGGTTCCTGATGGAGAGTGTTACACTGAAGGTGGATAACCTGTGATTCTCTGTGTGTTTGCATACAAATCCTTTACTTATTGTATATAACTAAGCTGTTTTTGTGTGTGTGTGTGTTGTGTTGTTGTGTTTGTGTGTGTTTTGTTTTGTTTTGTTTTGTGAATTAGATGATTGGTGGCTTTTTTTGAGAACTGCCATATACTTAATCTATATTCCCCAGCAAAATGGAAGTCCTAGTCCTAGAACTTTTATCTCAGGAAAAAACCCTTTAATATGAGACTTTACATTTGAATGCCTAAAAGTCAATGAATTAATTTATCAATAGTTATTTTAGTTGTAAATGCCCCATGCAAGGTATATGGATAAGAAAGAGAGAATTGTTCTCAAGACTGAAAAAGAACATAATTTCTTCTAATTCACTATTCAAGCTAGTATTTGAACAAAGGAAAAATAGATATCACAATGATTACAATTCATGACCAATCATTTATTCATCCAACACATATTTGTGTGTGTGTGTGTGTGTGTGTGTGTTTTGTTTTGTTTTGTGAATTAGATGATTGGTGGCTTTTTTTTTGAGAACTGCCATATACTTAATCTATATTCCCCAGCAAAATGGAAGTCCTAGAACTTTTATCTCAGGAAAAAACCCTTTAATTTGAGACTTTACATTTGAATGCCTAAAAGTCAATGAATTAATTTATCAATAGATATGCCCCATGCAAGGTATATGGATAAGAAAGAGAGAATTGTTCTCAAGACTGAAAAGAACATAATTTCTTCTAATTCACTATTCAAGCTAGTATTTGAACAAAGGAAAAATAGATATCACAATGATTACAATTCATGACCAATCATTTATTCATCCAACACATATTTTGAGCTTTTATTATGTGTAGCACTTTGTGGAAGAATACATAGCTGAATAAGAAACATTCCCAGCATAAAATATCTTGTTCATGAAGAACAAGATATGTCCAGGAACAATCACGATGCAAGGTAAAACATGTAAGTACAAAAACAGTTTAAACCAAAGTGTTATGGGAGTTGATTGAAGAGGTAAGAGCCAAATTGCTTTATGTGAAGGACTCAGGGAAAGCTTTGTGGGGTTAATTAAGCTGGTCTTAAAGGAAGAATGGAACCTGAACAAGTAGCCAAGCTGGGAGATGAATATTAGAGTTTGTTAAGACAATATAGAGACATAGAGATTGGAAGCCCAGAGCATGTTTCACAAGTATCAAGAGAGCATATTTGACTGAATATAGGTTATAGGAAAGGGGTGGAAGATTTTGTTTTAGCAATTCATGTAAGGCTCAAAGCAGCAAGCATGCTATCTTCTTGATGGTGAACTTGGTTGAAATACCCCCTCCCTCAAATGCTTTTTTTTTTTTTTTCTCAAATGCTTTTTATGTGTATGCTGGGCAAGACCCAATCTTTCTGTGTCTCAGTTTCCTCATATATAAAATAAGGGGACTAAATAGTGTCTGTGATCTTTCCACCTAAAGCTCAATGATCCTATGTCCCAGTGGCTTTGAAAATATTGGAGGAAAGTAAATAACAAAGAAAAACATCAAAAAAAAAAAAAAAGGTGAGAAAATGATTAGTGTAGGGCAGACACATTGAATGGCATATGAGAATAATTTGGATCTTCTTGAAATTAAGGGAAAAAAATTAAAGTGGCCGATGTAATAACCACTTTCCCACTACCTGTTCTGTAAAACTATCAGACTTTCAAAGGAAATTTCACATGGGATAGATTCAGGCATATCCATCTGCCTGCATTGCCACCTGCAGGTCGAAAAAATTCTTCTAAACACAGGTAAACTGATAAAGCTGTTTTAGACAGTTGAAGCTATTCCTTGAATCCCTCACTTTTGGAAAAAAGTGTAAGTTGATTTTAAAAAAATCATATAGATTTCCACTTCATTCTTAATATGCCACATTTTCTAAGTTGTAATCCTATTTACATTTTTGTCTAATTTTAAAAAATTAATGCACAGTTGTTGTAAATTAAAGTCTTAAAAAATGGACAACTATCCTTGCTCTTGTTCACATCTGAGTCATCCAGTCAAAATGAGAATTCTTTTCCTTAAACATGATATTTAGTACAAAATGAAATCTAAAAAGAGTAAAATCTTTAGAATTTATGCAACACCAGGGTTGGCTGGGATATATGGATAAAAACATGTGTTCTAAAGGAGGCATTTACTTTAAGTGTACATGATTAGACCAATTTCTTAAGTGAATACCAACCATCTATAACCATTATAATTCAAAACCTCAGATTTTCAGACTATGTATTGGACTGTGTCCTTTAAAATGGCCTAGAAAGATCTGTTTTGTTTTGGTAAAATTGGAAGAACAGAGCTAAATCTTTGAAATAACATGCTTAGGTACTTCAACATAAATAAAATGGAAAATGATGATGATAACACATAATGGGAGCCACTGCCTGCAGGATTTTTTTTTTTTTTTTAATATCATGCCCTAGCAATCTTCAGATAAAAAACAAAGATGATATTGTACTGTACCTTCTCTAATTGCTACCATGGGATAAGAAACCTGAAATGGAAATGGTGTTTAGCACTGCAGGGAAGCTGAAGCTAAAGAACTTAGGAGAAAGGCCATAGCTTAAAACTAGTATAAAGCAGATTTTCATGTCTGCCATGCTACTGCACCTTAAACTTATTGATGTCTTAAAAGAGGTGGTTTGTGTAATTGGAGTTCTCATTTCAGGTCAGAGGAGAAGGGACGATTCTGGTAAGAGAAAGAAATTAAGCCCTTTGTACTGTGGCTGCCTTATTTCCTTTCCTCTTTCCCTATGCCTTTGTTCTTCTCTGCATTGTAAAATGAAACAATGCAAGTGAAATCAATATTTAAGGACTAACTAAAGGTAATACTTTTTAGTAATATACAGAATGTTCTTAGGTAGTCCTACCAAGCTCAGAGAGAACCCCAGTTTTTAAGTTGTTTGGACACTAAAATAGCCAGCTTTATAAAATTCTATTTGGCAACTACCTTGCTTATTTGTTTTAAAGACTCCCTAGACTACTGATTTTTAAAATTTTATTTTAAGTGATTTCCTTGTCAATGAATATTATATAAACATCATATAAATGTATCTTCTAAAATGCCCTGAGAATACTGAGTCTTCAGGAAAACAATGAATAGATAATTTTTTTGTCAGATTTCCTGTTGCTTCCAAATTTCAAAGCAGATGCCAAGAATTGTTGAGCACTATTCCCATCTTTTTCATAGTTTTCTTTCCTTTCACTCTTCACTTGCTTTCGCTGTATTTTTTCTTGCTTTCCTGTTCCTTTCCTATTCTTCCTCTTCCTAAAGTCTAAGTGGGTACTTTTCTTCTTTAGTAATTACAAAATATTTTCCAATAATTGATCTTAGGTATTAGGTTTCTTTTGTAGAACACACAAAATCATCCCTTTATATGTCTCTCAGGGAGAGCTCATTCAGTTTTAAGTCTGTGAAGGAATTTTATATGAAAGGAAATGATTAGTTCCTTCTATTTTCAATGAGAAGACAAGCTACAAATTAAACTATGGTTTTACATGCCAGTAATCTCAGGGACGGGGTGGCTGAGAGTGGTGAAATGTCTTGAGGTCTGAGTTTCAATAAAATATTCTGTCTGGCATCAATGTGGTGAGTACTTGAGAGCAGAGGACCAAGAAAAGCAGATACCATAGGTCAAAAACAGAGCAGTTCTCAAAACTCTCAAATTGAAAGGATTATTGCTCATAGGATTATAGTATACCCTATGGAAGTTCAGGGATGGAGTCAAGATGTCAGAGTAAAATCAGGAAACTGCTTTAGCTCTCCCAGTTTTCCTCAAAAGTTACATGAAAACAAGCCTCTGAACAGAGTCTGATGGAATGAAAACACTCTCCAGCTCAAAATAGACTGAATAAACTTCAAGAAATGTCAATCTCACTGGGGTGAAAAGCCCAGGTCTCTGGGAAAGCTGGTGAGAGGTTCTTAATCACAGCAAATTAGCAACTAAGATCTTTAGTTGGGGCTTAGTAGAAGACCATATCAGTGTCTATGTGTATCTGTCTGCGTGTTTCTATGTGTGTATATCTAACTCTCTTTGCTTAAGATTTGATACTGTGCTTAGTTTAGGATTATCAAAGGACAATAGAAAAGCACTTTGTGGTTTTAAATGCCACTAGTGAAGTGAATGAATGAAATGAATAATAGTAACGAGGAATTATTATAAAGGATGTTGTCAAAGATATGAATCACCAGGAGAGAAAAAATGGGCTGGTAATTTACTGAAAGAGAAGTTGGAAAATCATTTCTGTTCATACAGTGCTTTTAGATTTGCAATAGTTCACACACATACATACATATACACACATATATATTTCCTCATTTTATTCTCACAATAAATCTATGAGATAGATACTTTAATTATTAGTATTTTCATTTTACATATAAGGAAACTGAGACTTAGAGAAATTAAATGATTTGCTCAGGTTTACAAGGTTTGAGTTTGAGGTAAGATTAGAAATCTGGTCTTCCTGATTTTCAGTTGTGCACTTGACCCATATGCCATATTGGATAATTGAAGGATGGCCTGTCTGCTTTAATGCTAGCTAAATAAACTCAAGAAATCTAGAAGGCTCTCAGATGATTCCCTACCCTAGAAGACTTACAGATAGTATATGGATAGGGAAGCTACATGGATGGTTTTTCTTTTACATCTTTCAAGAGAGTACCTTGTTCAGTAAGATCTTAAGTCCATAAAAATATTGAAGCTTTTAAAAGTAGTTATTCACTATATCTTTAAAGTTTGAAAGTATGTCAAGAATCTTTAAAAATGTTTTACTTTTCCTGATTTCTTTTCTATTGTACTCATCTATTTGGTTATAGCTATCTTTTCCAAGAAGCTCATACCTTGACAGCTCATACTTGCTAAGCTTTGCACTTAATAAAGATTTAGAGCAAATGCTTTAGAGAAGCTGATTTAGGAAGGTGGTTAATGGCTTTAAGGATTTGCTAGATAACGCATGAAAACTCTAACAGGGCCTCTTGATATCTTTGATTATGGTGAAAAATAGGGATCCTCCTTTCTCTTAAGTGAAGTAAATACAAAAGAGCCAGAAAATCAACTTGTCTATAAAATTCTATGGTTAACCACATAATGCCAAGATTTTGGAAAATGAAATGAGAAATTAGAGAAAGGTACAAGCACTATGATATGGAGCTAACTGTGACTAACTGCAAAGCCACTTATATGTTTTTCAGATTCAACTCAGTGGAAACAATGAAAAGAGCTTCCTAGTGAGCTTCCTAGTAATCAATCTCAAGTCATTTCACCTTAACTGTGAATCAACAAATAGCTTGAGTTATTTTTTCTTTATTCTTTTTGTAATTGGAGTAATTTTCTGCCTTTATAGTTTCTCTAATTTGTTGTGGATGTAAAACTCTACTTCATGAAATCTAAGTTCTATGAAGTAAGGGCTGATTTATAGATGCCTTTCTCCCTACTGCCCACCATCAAACAAGAATTTTTCTCTTGCTACTCCTCTGAGGTTAACAAAGCTATGAAAGAAGAGAACTGTATTTTATTCAGCTTGACATATCATCGATACTCCTGTCAGCTAAATTCTGACTACAGAACTAATCACTGATATTCATGTAAGAAGTTGAATCACTTAGGATGCATTACACAATAATGTTCATCCAGGCACCTAGGCAAGTTTTTCCATCACTCTGCCATCACTTAGTCCCAAAACGTGGAAGAGATTTATACTAATAAAGGTCTTTCTGGTGTTATTCTTTTTTAAAGCCAAAAGAAAAAGTGTTTTAAACTTCACTTCAATAATAAACAAACGCCACAGGTCAATACATTCCCAAAGCACCATCTCTTTGGGATATGGAAGACATTAAAGACCAATAAATCCCTGCTTCATTTTTACACATAAGGAAACTGAAATCCTAAGAGATTAAAATGACTTGCTGAGGTTTATACAAGCAGCAAACCTCTGATGTGGATTATGAACTCAGGTCCTTTTTTCTGATTACAAATCCAGTTCTCTTTTTAAGAGGAATTGCAACTGTAACTACTAATTTAGACTAGTCTGGATCTTGGGAAGATTCAAAGAATAGGTAACGTAGTGAGATTAAATTTAACAGGTAAGCCCTCATACTTCTTCCCATAGTGATATGAAGAATACATTTGAAGCAGTTTTGAGCTGGCTAGATCAAATCTAGACCTAGCTTTCATCAAAAGTCGCTTCCCCTAAAATTATCTGATCAATTAGATCTGGATCCTGGTTTTCTGCATAGGTTCTCATTATCTCAGGAGCACATAGACAACAAATGACTACCTGAATCTAGACAAGCTAATTCAAAATAACTGGACAAAACAAAGTAGCTTTTTCATGCTATGGCTGAGATCCTTCCTAAGCCAGTTCAGGGAATGTTCTGATTATTGTTAAAATAACAATAACAACAAAACAGGCAAATGGCTAGAAGAGATTGTGACATTAGAGTATGTCTTAAGCATACATATGTGTATGTGTGTGTGTGTGTGTATGTGTGTGTATTTCTCTTGGCATATTAGGTAGCTATATATAATAATATGATATATGTATATATTAATTTAAACCTGTGATTTCTTTGTGAAGGGAGCTCTCAGTAAGAAATTATTTTTACTAACATAATTGAGCACTTTTTCTTTAAGTTGTTGTCTTGGACAGTTGTATGCAATGCCAAAACATTAAATGATGACTAAACTCATACAGTCAATATATTTCACAGAATTTGCACTCAAATTCAGGTCATCTTGATTCTTAAACCATCTTTCTATAGACTGAATTGCCTTTAGTATAAATTGAGTGCTTTAATAATGTAACAAATAAGCAAATAATAATGTAACAAATAAGCAAAATGAACTAGACTATATTTTGAGATCCCTAATGTAGAGGTGCAGTACTTGGGATCTAAGACATAATTTATTTTCTCCATATATCCTAAAACACCCTAACTGTGAATAGTCCAAATGACTTTTAAAAAGAATTCCATCTAAGAATTTCATAGATTTTAAGGTTTACAAATAACACACTTCTGCCAATCCCATAAGACAGGTATTATTGGCATTATCTCATTTTATAGATGAGGAAAATGAGCTTTTGTTAAACCTTGCTGTAGATCACATAACTTTCAGATCTAAGAAATTCCAGGTCATCCTGACTAGAAATTTACATTATTGCACCACATAATAGAATAAAAAAAATACTGATCAAAATACTGATCAAAAGGCCCTAAATATTACATATAACATTTCTTTGTTGTGTACATTAGGGTGAAAAACAGTCTAACAATAGCAAAGCACAAATTTCCATCATATAAAGGCTATTTGGAAAATGGATCAAAATTCACCACAGTAGAGGAAGCACATAATCTGGGGAAATATACTGAGAAAATCTATCACTGCCTAAGTCTGGTGCTCAGCCTTGGATTGGATTGAGTTACATATTAATCTTAATAGAACTCTCCTTGCAATGGGACAAAGAATAAGAGAAACACATCCAGGATTTATTGAGCATGAGATAAAAATCCATTTGTGTTAGGCTATTTGTCTTTTGTAATAAAGGATTACGGGAAAGGAAGGAAAACAAAATTGGTGTCAAGATCTTTATTCTACTCAATTGGTGATAGCTGGAAGATAAATATGGTTGATCTAAAATACATCACTTTGGATGAAGTGGAAAAGATGAAGAGTCAGAAAGTACCAAACAGGCAGAAACAGGTGTGGAATAAGTTTAGGGGGATATCAGTACAATCAGATTTGTCAAACAGTAATCAACTATCACTGAAGTTTTATTGACTTGGGTTTATATACACCCTGAGAAGTCTAATCATTTTTAAGAGAAAAGAAATGCTGAAAAATAGGAATTCCTTATTTTTGTCAAGTTTGATATGTTATAGATTTTTCTCATTTGTAAACAAAAGCCTATCAATGTCAGCGAAACATTGATCTTTGTCAGATCACATTTATATAAGGTTTATATAAAATTGTCACTATGAGATTAAAGAATAAAACCATTTCCCTAATATCAGCTGAAGAGGGAGCTAATAGCTCAACTTTAGTCCTTACTATCAATACTTTTTAAAACTTTCAGATAAAGTAGTAAGTTTAGAATAGAAAGTCAAACTAAAGCCGCATTTAGTTTGATTCCTTAATTTTAAAGATGAAGGAAATGAGAGAGCTAAGTGATTTGCTCCCAAGAATTTGAAGCTAATGTTTTTCCCCCACCCAGCATTTATAGGCTCATAGGGTTTGGAGATGGAGAAAGAAGATACTAAATGACATAAAAAGTTACAGAGAAAGTAAGGAGCAAGGATAGGATTCATATCCAAGGGAGGGTTCCTTTTACTATATCATATATCTTGGTTTCACCTTAAAAGTCTTTCTGTTAGGAGAGACAGGGCAGTGCTAGTGGGGGTAGCAAGGTGGTACAGCCTTTGGAACATGGAACTTGGAGTCAGACAAGTTCTGGGTTCAAATGTGGCCTCAGAACTTACTGAATATGTGACTTTCTAGAGATCATTTAACTTGTTTATCTAAAAAGGGGAATTATAATAGCACCTACTTCACAGGGTTGTCATGAGGGATAAATGAGATAATAATGATATTTTTATTATTATTGTTCTATACAATGAAATAAGAAACAAGGAAGGATTCCAATTGATAATTATGACTACAATTTTATCAAATAATATCAAAATGCTTCATTTTATCCTTGAAAAAGAACTTCATCAGAAATTGAGTTGCAAGGTTGTTAGATAAGACAATAATTGAAACCTCTCACTTCAAGATAAGAAAACTGAGTTGTTTAAGTGGTTCCTCAAATCATACAATGGAAGCAAGTGACAGAGGCAGGATCTGAATCTGGAACCTTTAACTCTAAACTTAGTTTTCTTTCTTCCTACTGTAAATGAATATGATGATGTAATGATGTTGATCATGATGATGACAATAATAATGATAGCATTTATATAACACTTTAAAATTGCAATGACTGAGATTATGAGCAAAAAATGAACATGAAATTCAAAGCTCTATATTCAGAAACAGAGAAGATTGGATATAGTTTCTCAAAGTAAAAGGGACATTGGGTGAGATTAGTTGTTTTTCCTAGTTAGATTTTGGATTCTTCAAGGATTCTGATTCACTTCATTTTGGTTTCTCTTAAATACCTAATTTTCAGATAAATCCAAAGAGTTATTTAAAGCTATTTGCTTTACTACTAGGAAGCAGGTTGAATTAAGTATTATCACCTATTCAGGACAATTTCAATAATCTTGTGATGAGGAAAGCCATCTGTACCCAGAGAGAGGATTGTGGAGACTGAGTGTGAATCACAACATAGTATTTTCACTTTATTGTTGTTGTGTTGTTTACTTGCATTTTGTTTTCTTTCTCATTTTTTTTCCTTCTTGATCTGATTTTTCTTGTGTAGCATGATAATTGTGGATAGAAAAAATTGCACATGTTTAACATATATTGGGTTACTTGCTGTCTAGGAAAGGGGTGAGGGGAAAGGGGGAGAAAAAATTTGGGACATAATGTTTTGCAGGGGTGAATGTTGAAAACTGCATATGTTTTGAAAATAAAAAAAAACTTTAAAAAAAGGAAAGAAAATAATTTTTATCACCTAGGAAGCAGAGGGATGATGACTTCATTCCTTTAAGTCTTCCATCTCAGTTACTTCTTTTAGTCTAAGCATCAGTGAGTACATACACTGAATTGTTTATTCATCTATCAAGCAATTATTAATCATCTATTTTTATGAAGCTCTATAATAGAGCTTAAATCTATTTTGTTCATTCTTCTATTTACATTTACACATCAATTTTATGGGAAAGCTTTTAGAAGTCAATCCTCAGGTATATAAAAATAGTGATTAACTTCTGTACTGCATTTACACTCACTGAAGATTCTACTTCAAAATTTATTCAGCCTTATTTATTAGGTAGGGATCTGTAAAACAATTGGAGAAGGAATCCCCATAGTGTAAAAATGTTATTTTAATACTCATTTTATTTAGCACCGACTAAGCCTTATTTAAAATCTAGGCTTCCACTACCACCCCAAAATTAACTCCCAGCTATCTCAAAGCCAATAAATAGAGGAAGATATTTTTTAAATAGTTTTTATTTACTATCTATCTATCTATCATCTATCTATCTATCTATCTATCTATCTATCTATCTATCTATCTATCTATATGCATGGGTAATTTTACAACATTGACAATTGCCAAACCTTTTGTTCTAATTTTTCACCTCCCCCCCAGATGGTAGGTTGGGCAATACATGTTAAATACGTCAAAGTATAAATTAAATAGAATATATATATATATATATATATATATATATATATATATATATATATATATATATATATATATATGGAGGACATTTTTTTAATAGATTCAAAAGATTCTCAGTCAACTATGTGCCTTAAACACCTGGGCAAAAGTAGGTTACCATAGAGGATAAGAAAGTAGCCAAAGAAGTCTGAACTGAAGAAAGAGAGGAGTGAGGAAACTTAAGACTCTGGGCATAAAATTAGGGATCCATCTTTTCATTTGCTAAGGTTGATGTTGAGAAAGGGGACCCCAAAAGTCCCAGACTGGAGTTACAAGGTGTCTCAAAAGAATTTGTAGGCTTGAACCCAGCTCCTAGTCAAGGGGCAAAGTTTATTAAAAACAATATGACGCCATTATTGAGCAGACTGAATTCTAAGAGAATCCATTAAAGAGACTGAAGCAAGAAGATATACTTATATTGTTTTCAATCATAAATATGTTAAATTCTCTGACCTGAGGGTAAGGCTAGAAAGTAATCTTCAGATGAATTAAGATAGTCTTCAGATACATTGCATGTGCTCAGTTTCCTGAGGCAGCTTCCAAAACCAGAAGATCAAGGACTCATTAGAGTCAGGGGACCCAAAATCACATTACATCATTACCATTGCTCAGATCTTCAGTTCCTTCTTAATTGACCTTCATTCTCATGGGTCCGGTTTTTGTGCTGTCCTCAAGAGACTCCCTATTTATCATCTCTGTTTGAAGGGATAATTATCAAAACTTCCTGTGTTTCACACTCCTTTTAGGTATCAGAATGTCAAGAGTCCTTAAAGGTCAATAACTGTCCTAAAGGGGACACATGTTAGATACTTTGGAGAATTGGTTCATCCCTTTATCTGAAAAGCCACCAGTCAAGAGCAGCTCATACTAAAGCCCTTCACAACAAAATGTAAGTGATGTCCAAGGAGATGGGATTCTTGTGTCCTTCCTTCACTTTGAAAAATTACTGCTCAGTTTGGCCACATTCTGTTTTCCTACCCAAAGTAGTCTCCCAGTCTCTCTCCAGATTCTATATTGCTCTCTCTTTCTCCAAGTTTAGTTTGGCTCTGCTAAATTAAAAAAAATTAGGAACTGGAATAAGGTCTTCTATGTCCACTATTCTTTCCAAATCATCTTTTTTTTTTCTTTTCTGATATTCCATGGAGAATTTTCATTGATTTGATTTTAATGTTATAGCTTTTCACACCACATTGCTATTTTGCCACTAGTGTAGCAACTTGAATCCTTGTAGTAACATGAATCTAAAACAGTGTCCAGTAAATCCTTACAAGTGTAGAAAGGATAATTAAAGAAATCTTTACTGACTGAGGCACCTCTCTCCCAAGGACCTGGATATAAATTTTGGTTCCTTGGTAGAGGGATCTGCATTTTGATGAGCTGACAGAAAATTCCTGATGGTTCTCCAGTAGGAATTGTATTAAAGTTAATTAGTGACAGAGTCAAATGAGCATACTTTTGTCCAAAAATTTCTAGGAGCTGAGTAGAAACAATTTTGGACTTCTTTTTTGGAATTTTTGTCCCTTGGATGTATAACAGGAGGGGGAGGAACTTTATCTCTCTCCTTTCTTGGTTTGTTGCTGTTGTTTGAACAATGTACAGCACAGAGTAGTTGGAACATGTGCTTGTCCTGAAATCCTGGGCCTTGTATTCCTTGCTGCCTTCCCAGTCTTTCTGTTGCCTTTACTGTGCACAGGTCCTAAGAAATGAATATTTCTAATGATGCCAGTTTCCAATGATGGCAGTTTTCTTGGTTTTCTCGAATGTGAGAAATCTAAGCAAAAGAGAGAGAAAATTCCAGCTAATACTCTACCCAGCTACAATTCATATGATCTTTTGGTGATCATTCAAAAACACCCCAATCCCCCAAATAAGTAAACAGGACCTAAGAGATCATTTTGGAGACTTGCATAGTTTCAAATACTGAAGCAGGTTATCTTTTAGCTCCCAAGGTCTATTAGCAACGCAATGTTTGATTTGACATTAGATTTTACATTAAGCATCATAATCTATTTGCTTTCATTGACTCTTAGCACAATACTCATTGAAGTTGATTATCTTTAATAAGATTTCATTTTTTTTGGTTCTCCTTCCTATCTTAGTAATGATTTTTTCCCTTTGACTCCATACAGAATACAGAATACAGACCCCATACAGTTTGTTTCATAACTTATAATGAATTTACTGTATTTTTGGATTTTATAGTTATTAATGTAGTAGATTTGAATAATGTGTAGACCTCCTAAAATGGTATTTCATTCATGTGGAAGATGCCTCCGGGAACCTGGATCATTAGCATGAATGAAAGTTCTACATTGGCTTTCTAAGTGACTGAGATAATTTTTTTAAATTTTCCCCTCTTTTTTCTTGTTTTTATTTTCTGATTATGCATACACATTAATTTTTAAACCTATTTCTTTACAAATTCTATTGAGAGAGAAAAATCAGAACAAAAAGGTAAAAACCAAGAGAGAAATAAAAACAGAAGAAAAAGGGGGAAAAAGTGAACATAGAACATGTTGATTAATGGTCAGTCTCCATAGTTCTGTCTATGGAGGCAAATGGCACTTTCTATCTAGATTGCCTTGGATTGTTGAACCACTGAGAAGAATCAAGTCTTTCTTAGTTGATCATCACACATTCTTCTTGTTACTGTATACAACGTATTCTTAGTACTGCTTGTTTTGCTCAGCATGAGTTTGTGTAAATCTTTCCAGGTCTTTCTAAAATCAACTTGTTCAACATTTTTTTTAATAGAATGATAATATTCCATTACTTTCTTTCTTTTTTTCCCCAAGGCAATTGGGGTTAAGTGACTTGCCCAGGGTCACACAGCTAGAAAGTGTTTAAATGTCTGAGATCAGATTTGAACTCAGGTCCTCCTGACTTCAGGGCTGGTGCTCTATCCACTGTGTCACCTAGCTGCCCTTCCATTACTTTCATAACTTCTTCATAACTTATTTAGCTATTCCTCAACTGATGGACATCTATTAATTTTCTAATTCTTTGCCACCACAAAAAGAGCTGCTACAAATATTTTTGCACGTGTGGATGCTTTCTCCTCCTTTATGATCTCTTTGGGATACAGGCCCAATGGTTGCACTGTTGGATCAAAGTATATGCACAATATTATAGTTCTTTGGGCATAGTTCCAGACTGATCTGCAGAATGGTTGGATCACTTCACAACTCCACCAACAATGCATTGATGTCCCAGTTTTCCCATATATTCTCCAATATTTGTATCTTTTCCCCTGTCATCTAAGCCAATATGAAAGGTATGATATAGTACCTCAGAGTTGTTTAAATTTGCATTTCTCTAATCAATAGTGATTTAGAACATTTTTTATATGATTATATGTGGCTTTAATTTTATCATCTGAAAATTGTCTATTCCTATTCTTTGACCATTTATCAATTATAAAATTATTTGTATTCTTATAAATATGATATGATTCTTTATGTATTTCAGAAATGAGACCTTTATTAGAAACACTGACTGTAAAAAAAAATTCCCCAGCTTTGTACTTCCATTTTAATCTTGTTTGGGATGGTTTTGTTTGTGCAAAAACTTTCTAATTTAATTTAATCAAGTTGTGCATCTTGCATTTCAGAATGTTCTCTAGTTCTTTTTTGGTCATAAATTCTTCCATTCTCCAAAGATCTGATAGGTAAATTATCACTTGCTTGCTTAATTTGCTTATGGTATCACACTTTATACTGAAATTGTGGACCCAATTTGATGGACCCAATTTGACTTTATTTTAGTATGGAGTGTGAGATGTGGGTCTATGCCAAATTTCTGATATATTATTTTCTAATTTTCCAAAAAGTTTTTGTGTAATAGTGAGTTCTTATTCCAGAACCTGAAGTTTTAGGGTTTATCAAATACTAGATTACTATAATCATTGATTATTATGTCATATATATCTAACTTATTACACTGATCCCCTGCTCCTTTTCTTAGTACCAAATGGTTTTGATAACTGCTACTTAATGATATAGTTCTAGGTCTGGTACTTCTGGGCCACCATCCTTTGTATTTTTTTCCATTAATTCCCTTGATATTCTTGTACTTTTGTATTCCAGATGAATTTTGCTATTTTTGTTTCTAGTTCTGTAGAATAAATTTTTGGCAATCTGGTTGATATGGCACTGAACAAGTAGACCAATTTATTTAGAATTGTCATTTTTATTACATTAGCGTGGCCTACCTGTGAGCAACTGATATTTTTCCACTTATTTAGATCTGAATTATTTGTGTGAGAAATGTTTTGTAATTGTGTTCATAGAGTTCCTAGATTTGTCTTCGCAAGTAGACATTTTACCTAGTTATTTTAAAGGGAATTTCTCTTTCTATCTCTTGCTGATAGGCTTTGTCAGTAATATATAGAAATGTTGAAAAAAAAAGAAATGTTGATGATTTGTGTGAGTTTATTTTATATTCTGAAACTTTACTGAAGCTGTGAATTGTTTCTAGGAGGTTTTTTGATGATTCTCTAGGATTCTCTAAGTATGTCATCATATCATCTTCAAAGAGTAATAGTTTTATCTCTTCATTGGCTATTCTAATTTCTTTATCTTTTATTATACCTAAAGTCAACATTTCTAGCACAGAATTGATTAATAGTGGTGATAATGGGCATCCTTGTTTCACTCAGATCTTATTGAGAATGCAACCAACTTCTCTCTATTAGAAATAATGCTTGCTGATGATTTTTAAAAGATAATGTGTATCATTTTAATGAAAGCTGCTTTTATTCCTATGCTCTCTAGTGTTTATAATAGGAATGGATGCTGTATTTTGTCAAAAGCTTTCATTTTGTCAAAAGTAATCATATGCTTACTGTTGGTTTTGTAATTGATGTGGTTAATTATGGTAATAGACTTACTGATATTGAACCAGCTTTGCATTCTTGGTATAAATCCCACTTGGTCATAGTGTATTATCCTACTGATGAATTGCTGTAATCTCTTTGCTAATATTTTATTTAAATTTTTTTTCATCAATATTCATTAGGAAGATTGGTCTGTAAATTTCTTTCTGTTGTGGTTCTTCCTGATTTGGATATTAGTACCATATTTGTGTCATAGAAGTAATTTGGCAGGACTATTTTTCTTCACTTTTTTTCCCAAGTAGTTTACATAGTACTGGAATTAATTGTTCTTTAAATGTTTGGTAGAATTCATTTGTAAATCATCTGACCCCAGGGATTTTTCTGCATTGGCTTTCCAGGTGAGTGGGAGCAATTATTTTTTACTGGTTGTATAGTCAAAAATCTCAGTTAAAAACAAAAACAAAAAACAACACAAAACTTGTGTGAGGGACCCTGACCAAGAGCCAGTTCTGATGAGAGCATGGTTCACTCACTTATCCTCTATTCTCTCTCTTCCCTTCTTCTGAAAACCTTTTTCTTGCCTCATTTTTATGGCAGATAATTTGCATCATTCTACTTCTAACTTTTCCTTTCTCCCAGCATATTCATCTCTCACTCCTTAATTTAATCATTTTTAAAAATATATATATTATCCTTTCATATTCAACTCACACTGTGCCCTCCCTTCCTCCCTCCCTCCTTCTCTGTCTCTGTCTGTGTCTTTGTGTCTTTCTCTCTGTCTCTCTCTATCTCTGTCTCTGTTTCTCTCTCTCTCTCTCTCTCTCTCTCTCTCTCTCTCTCTCTCTCTCTCTCTCTCTCTCTCTCTCTCTCTCTCTCTCTCTTTCTCTCTCTCTCTCTATATATATATATGTATATATACTATCCTTCTGCTAATTGCTATAATAATAAGAAAGTTTAATGAGTTACAAGTATTATTCACCCTTAATAAAGAGACTTTATTAAGTCCCTTATGCTATCATTTTCCTAATTACCTCTTTATGCTTCTTCAGGACCTGTATTTGAAAATCAAATTTTCCATTCAGCTCTGGACTTTTCATCATGGATACTTGAAAATCCTCTATTTCATTGAGTAAATCATTTTTTCCTCTGAAGGATTATACTTTTTTTTTTTTTTTAGCTGAGTAGGTGATTTTTGGTTCTATTCCTAGCTCCATTGCTCTCTGGTGTATCATATTCTAAGCGCTCTGGTTCTTTTATGTAGAAATTGCTAAATCTGTTTTTTTTCTTTTGCTTTATTATATCTTGATTTCTTATAAAGTTATTTTCTATTTGCTCTGTTCTAACTTTTAAGGAATTATTTCTCTCAGTGAGCTTTCGTGCCTTTTTTTTTCCAATTTGTCAATTTTGCTTTTTAAAGACACTTTTCTCTTTCTTAGATTTTTGATTTCTTTTTGCAACACTCTCAATTCTTTTTCTAACTTTCCTTCTCTCTCTCATACTTGATTTTCAAAATCCCTTTTGAGTTCGTCCATGGGCTGAACGCAATTCTTATTTTTCTTGAAATCTCTGGATGTAAGAGCTTTGACTTTGTTATCATCTTTTATCTGCCTTGTCACCATAATAACTTTCAATAATTAGAGATATTTTCTGTTGTCTGCTTATTTTCTTAGCCTATTACTTGGTTTTTAACTTGTTGTTGAAGTAGGGCTCTGGTTCCAGAATGGTGGATACATTGTTCCAAGCTTCAGTGGTTTTGTGCAGCTGATTTCAGTAATCCTTCTAGGAACCTGATCACAAACACTCTTTTGTGTTCTGGACTTGTTAGTAGTGTCTTTGTCCTACTGTGGCTGTAAGATCTAGTGTGCTAAAAATAAAAGAATGCTGCTTTGCTGGTTCTGGGATTGGGGCTGGGATTGGTGCTGCACTGATGTGACCTGCTTTGGGAATGCACTGGGCTCTCACCCTGTTTCCACAGACCTTTTCTGCTGATCTTCCATGTCTTCTTTGGTGTTTCTGGGCTGAGAGGTCTGGAAGCCACTATCAAGTATGTTGATCCAGAGGTCCTGCTTTGCTAAATAGGATTGGGGCTGCTCTGACATGGTCTGGCCCAGGATTTCTTGCTGTACTCCCAATCTAGTGCCACAGATATTTTCTGCTGAATTTCTAACTTGCCTTCAGCTGGAAAATGACCTACTTCATCTTTCTGGACACTCTAAAATTTGTTTAAAGTCATTATTTAAAGGAATTTGGAGTAGTTTGGGGGAGAGGTTGGGTGGGTTCCTACTTTTACTCCTCTATCTTGGCTCCACCTCCCTATTGTGCTATTAATATTCCATTTATAACTAGCTCTGATAAATTTCTAATATTATCAGCTAGTAGGCTTATGGAAAGTGTTTTTCTTAGCAGCAAAGAGGGACTGAAGAATCATGGGAAAAGTAAACTTCAAAGGATGGAGGAAATGTAGAATTTGTGAGCTCCTCAGAGAAGATATGGACAAGGGTATGTGTAGGTAGATGCATGTCAGTAGCAAGAACTAGACAATCGTCAAGGAAGGCAAATTCTATGCTGAACAGTTTGTAATCATCTATCTCCTTGTCTGGCTTATTGATCCCCTAGAGGAGTGATCTCTTTAAATAGAACTTGTTGCTAAAATAGCACAGGTTAATTTATTTCATTCTTGCACCCTCCATTTCTTCCCCTTCCTTTGCCTCAAACAGGCTTTGTTTACTCTTAAATCTTGTTTATTTGCTGTCTGTATTTTTATAATATATTCTGTCTCAGGATAAAGATAAGTTGATTTTTTTTGCATTCTGAGTGAGTGTATGCTACAAACATTGAGGGGGCCAGTGCAATGGCACAAAGAAAAGGTGAAATTAAATCTGAGGATGCAATTTGAGCTGTTTATGTAGCCAAAAGGCTAGTAGAGTATCCATTTTGTACTGTATCTATAAGATATTAAAAAAATACCCAGAACAGAAATTCTGAACTATTTTTTTTCTGTCTGTGACATGGATACCTCTAGCAGTCTGGCAGTCCAATGGTTCCCTTCTGAGAATAACATTTTAAAACATGTAGAACAAAATACATATTGTAATGAGAGAAAAAATATGTTTTTCCATCCCAGTTCAAGAGCACCTTGAAATCTATCCTCTTGGAGTCTATAGGCTCGAAAATAAAAATCCACAAAAAGTCTTCAAGTATGTCAGGTAGTTGATTTAGAGGAACTTTGGGAGAAGATGATGAGAAACACAGAGTATTAAAAACTGTGGATGGGTTGTGATGATGCCCTGATGAAAAGAATACTTGTATCTTTGAGAATATGAATCCACTGACATGCTAAAAAACTCAAATGTAAAAGGGCAGGTTTGGGGAGGGGAAAAGGAAAAAGAAAGTATTTATACATCTGAATGATAAATATATTTTAAAATAAATTGATTTTTGTAGTCCTTTATTAGCTCTCATAAGGTGAAGTATTTTGATGCAGTGGGTAGAGTATTAGACATTTACTAATTTCAGAATCCTTGGAATCGTTGTGCTCCTAAGCTTCAGTTTTTGTATTTGAAAAAATATATGGGATTGGATATAAAAGTCTCTAACATATCCCTAACTTTAAATCTATAATATTATAATCCTAGGAGACAGGTTGGAATGACCATGAGATTGCCGTCTTTATTATTGGAGGGTGACCACATTAATGAAATCATAACTAAACAAAGCATTAAAATAAAAGAATGAAATTTTGTCTTCAGAAGGACCAGAGTGATTCAGAGGTATGAGGATTTCTTATTTTGTTTATTCTCACTAAACTTCTATATTGACTTTTTTCCCACAAAACCATCTATTCAGTTGACCAAATTTTATAAAAGTTTTTTAATCTACTAGGAAGAATTTGAAAAAGATGCCTTTTTAGGATTGAATTCTCCTTGAATTTTTTCCTAATCAATTTTAAATGAAAGACTGATTCTCTAATACTCTATTTTCGTATTTGAGGAATTTAAAAAGAACATTTACTGTCACCAGAGTTAAAATTCTCTGGATATAGATAAATATAAAATCTATACTACTTATAAGCAGGTACCATTCTTATTGTTCCTAGATTAAGTACATGGGGTTGGTGCTATAAGATTCCTTGATCTTGATAGGAAGACAATACCTGAGGGAGTATTCTACCTTGTGACTGAAGGTAGCTCTAGAAAAGATACCGCTAATTTTGGCATGATTTTAAGAAAAAAGAAATATTGTTGTAGAAGTATTTGGGGCACATTAACAGAGAAATTTATCAGGAAAAGTTCTGTTTATTAGGTGTTTGCTTTCTGTTTATGTTCACCATTTTATGTATCTCTGAATGCTATGTCTTAGAAAAGACTGAGATGCTTTCCTGCATAAACTTATGAATCAGTAAATAAATACTTATTAAATACTTTCATGGTATGTACTGTACACTTGCTAAGCAAAAGGGTTACAACAACAGGCATCAGACAATCTAGGAAACCAATTTACTGTACTGAAGAGTGTATGTTGAAAAGTAAGTTTTAAGACAAGTAGAAAGGAAAAAGGGGCCTGAGCAAGAGGAGCTTTTAATGCCAAATATAATATTTTGCAGTTGCTCCATGAAATGATAGGAAAACACTGAAATTCACTGGACACTGACATGATCAGTGGATATTTGAGAGGTTTTGCAAAGGGGAAGTGGATAGGGCTTGGCAACACCTTGGATATGGGGGATGAGTGATAAGGAGGTATCCAGGATGACTCCTAGGTCTAAGGGACTGGAAAGATGGATTTATTCTTTACTGTAACAGGGAAGTTGAAAGGAGGAGAAAAATTTTGGAGGGCAGCAAATTCATATATCATAAAACCCTTCAAGAAAAGATAGTAAAATATATTCCATTTAAAATAATTCTAGATAGTATAAGATATCTGGAAATATACTTGCCAAAACAAACCAGAAACTATATAAAAAAATAATAATTAAAAAATTTTATATAAATAAAATCAGATTTAAATGATTGGAGAAGTATTTTTTTTGAGGTGATTGGAATTAAGTGACTTGTCCAGGGTCATGCAGCTAGGAAGTATTAAGTGTCTGAGGCCACATTTGAACTCAGGTCCTCTTGACTTCAGGGCGGGTGCTCTATCCACTGTGTCACCTTACTGCCCCTTAATTAGACAAATCTTAACTGTGCATGGGTAGATGGGGCCAATTAAAATGACAATTCTACCCAAACTAATTTATATATTCAGCACTATTCCATTTGAATTATCAAAAAGTTATTTTACTGAATTACAAAAAAATAATAAAATTCATTTGGAAGAACAAAAAGTCAAGGATTTTCAAGGAAATACTTTTTTTTTTTAAGTAAAGGAAGGAGGTTTAGAAGTACCAGATGTTAAACTATATTAAAAGGCAATAATTATCAAAAACTGTCTGGTACTAAGAAGTAAAAAGTTTGAACAATTGAATATCTTGAACATATAATTTATGGCAGCAAGATAACATAAAGCCCTTGTATTTGAAAACTATAAAGACTTTAAATTTTGGGGTAAAATTCAATATTTGGTAAAAATTGCTGGAAAACTTAAAAAGCAGTATGGCAGAAATGGGGTAATGACCAATATCTTATATCATTTACCAAGATAAGGTCAAAATGCATACATAACTTAAATATAAAGAGAGATATTAAAAGAGAATTAGGACATGGAACATATTATCTAATTTTGAAAAGGCAAATGATTTACAAATAAACAAAAATAACAAAATTAGATCTAAAATGGATAATTTCCATTACATTATATTAAATTATTTTTGTACAAATAAAACAAATGTACCCAAGATCAGAAGGAAAGCACAAAATTGGGAGGGAGGGAATTTCTAGACAGCTTTTCAGATAAAGGTCTCCTATCTTAGATGTATAAAGACTATGTCAAAATCTATAAAAGTATGAGTCATTTCTCAACTGATAAATGGTGAAAGGATATGAACAGGCACTTTTCTAATTAAAAAATTAAAACAATTTTTAATTGCATGAAAAAAGCTTTAAATCATCATTGATTGAAGAAATGCCAATTAAAACAACATTGAGATATTATTTTATAACTACCAGATTAACTAAAATGATTGAAAGGGAAAGAGAAAAATATTGGAGAAGACATTGAAAAATTGAGACACCAATTTATTGTTGGTGGAATTGTGAACTGATCCAACAATTTAAGCAATCTTTCCAAAGAGGTATTAAACTGCCTATCTCCTTAGACTCAGCAACAAAACTACTACGTCTATTTCCAAAGATGATTAGGGGAAAAGACAAAGAACCTATAAATTATACAATGTTTATAGCAGCTCTCTTTGTGATAGCAAAGACCTGGATATTGCAGGGATGCCCATTGACTAGAGAAATACTCAACAAGTTGTTGTATATGATTGGGATGGAATACTACTGTGTGGTAAGAAATAATGAGGTCAGTGATCTTAGAAAAATATGGAAAGACTTGCACAAAATAATGAAGAGTGAAATGAGCAGAACCAAGAGAACATTGTATACAGTAACAGCAGTACTCTTTTAAGAATGACCTGGAGTGAATAAGTTATTTGATTACTCAAGTTAATTATAAAGGACATTTAAAGAGATATTATCTACAGCAGAGAAAGAAGTCTGTGTAGAATAATTCACATATACATACAAATATACACTATACATATGTATAAACTCATAAACTATTTGTCTAATGGTGCCCATATCTAGGGAAAGGATGAGATAAGGAAGAAAAAATGCACATGATAAAATTGTTGTATATTTAAAAGGAGTAGAAAGTTGCATAAAATAGATTTGATGTTTTATGTGAAATTATCTTTTTAAAAATTATACTTTTATAGAAATGCTTCTTTTATCCATAAATTAAAAAGAAAAAAGAGAAAGAGAAAATTTTGTTTTAGATGTTGTTTCATATCCATTTTGAGATGCCTGAAGAAGAAGGTGAAAATGCAAGATTAAAGAGCAGGAGAGAGATTGAGGACAGAAAAATTAGAATTGAGAATAATTAGTTTAGGAATGGCAACTGAATGAATGGTAACTGATGAGATCACCAATTGAAGTAGTATAAAAGGAGAAGAGAAAAGGATCCAGATTATTACATGAAAGAGAGCTAGAGGAGCTTTCAGAAAAGAAAAGTAAGGAGTCCTCAGGTAGGAAGAGAACCAATAGAGAATGGTGTCCCAAAAATATCTAAAGAAGATAATATCAAGGAGGATTGAGTGAACAACAGTGTTAAAGGCTACATAAAGATTAAGGAGAATGAGTATTAGAAAACATGTATTTGGATTTGGCAACAGAGATCATTAATAATTTTGGAATAAATAATTTCAATGGTATGACTATATTTATAATGGCATAAGAGGGACAAAGCAAAATCATATATATATATACATATATAAACTGATATAAATACAACTTATATTTTAATATTTAATGTGTATTCCTTTTATTGAAATATTTCTAAAAGTGGTCATCAGAGTAGTTGCAGCTAGTAAGCTACTATAAAGTATGGCAGTTTTCTTCATTCTTGATATTTCTTATAAAATAAATTCCTAGAAATTTAAAATTAGAATTATGTTCTATTTGTTTCCTAGTATGTATTAAAACAAATTCATTTTTTTCAAAACATGTGATATTATAGAATTGGATGTAATCAACTTTTTAGTAAAAAAACTTTTGGTTTCTCCTTTTCTTTAAAATCAGACTAAATGTTATTTATTTTAAAAATGTTTCTAGTTTTATTTACAGCAAAAACCTATTTTCACTTTCATTTTGGAAAAATTTTCTTTGATTTTTAGAATTACTTATTTTATAATTGTTGTTATAATTGTTGATGGTATTTCCTGCTTGATTCAATTATATATATATATATATATATATATATATATATATATATATATATATATATATTTACTTTATTAAAGGGTTCAAAGATAGATCATTTTTTTAAAGGCTAGCTTTGGCTTCATCCCAAATTTACATTCTCTCATTTTTTTGGTTAAATTTACTATTGTTACAAAGATTTGTTCATCAACCAATTCTTTTGGATTAAATTACTTAGGCTTTAATTATTTTTTAATCACTTATTTGAAATAGAATACAATTTCATTACTTTGTAGTTAAAGGATGTGTTTAATATTTGTGTATTTTTCATTTATTTTTAATGTTTTTATCCTCAATCCACAGTCAATTCTTATGAAGGAGTAGCACAGAAGAAATATGTAAACTACTTTCTGATTCCATTAAATCAATCAGAGTTCTATCACATGCAATAGTTTTAAAAATTATATTTAGATCCTTAACTCATTTCTTGTTTATATTTTTGTTAGATTTTTAGATTGAGTTGTTTCTAGTTGTTCAATGAGAACAATAAAGTTTTCTTATATTATAGATTTACTGTATACATTCTCCTGCAATTTGGCTTTTTCTTTTAAGTATTTAGTTACTATGCCATTCACTAAATACATATTAAGCTTTGACTAATTAATATTGATAATGATAAATCATATAGAGTTCATTTAAGTATGATGTATGATCATAATGATCATCATTAAGTATAATTTAATCTTTTTTATTCTACATATTTTTAATATGTCATCTAAAAACATGATTTTTACTCATGGTTTTTTGAGTTCTCCTGAAATATAATAGATATTCCTCCAGCCATTTATTTACATCTTTGCAAGTATTTATATTCTAATTGTGCTTCCTATAAACAGCATACTGTTGGATTTTATTTTGTATTTTGTGGCTAAGTTTATGCCATCTGTGGTTATGATCATTACTTATTTTCTTCCACGCTATCCTTTTGAATTTTCCTCTCTTTGACCCTCCTCCACAATTCCTTTTTATATATTGAAAAAAAAATGATAGAACAATAACATTATCTAAACAGCAGCGGTCTATTTCTACCTAATTTCCCTTGTTTTCTTCCTCTTATCACTTCTACAGTCTGTCCATCTGTCTGTATGTCCATTTTCGTCCTCCTCACTCTCTCTCCCTGCATTTTGATCCTAGAGTCCCCATGCCTACTCATTCTGTCTCTGCCTATTGACCTATTGGATTTAAGGCATTTTTACAATTAAACTCTGCATTTATGTGTACACATCTATTTAACTTTTCTTTATCTGGTTAATCAAAAGTAACATTCTTGGTATGCAGATCCTTTTCCCTCTATGCATTAATAGCTTTATTGGGGTGCATTCATGAAGGATCTATGCTTTTCTAGGTTCTAACATGTTTATCTTTCTAAATTTCTTTGCTTACAGGTAAATAATATGGTTCAATTAGGAAAATTCAAGTGCCATTTAAAGGTGTTTATTTCTTTTCTTTTTTTTTTTTTTTGCTGAGGCAAGTGGAGTTAAGTGACTTGCCCAGGGTCACACAGCTAAGACACATTAAGTGTCTGAGGCCTAATTTGAAATCAGGTCTTCCTGACTTCAGGGCTGGTGCTCTATCCACTGCCCCACTTAACTGCCCCATGGTATTTATGTGAAGTTCGGGTTAGCTCCCTGGAGGCCTCAGAATCAGCTGGAGTCAGGATAAGCAGAAGTCCTTGATCTTTAGAGGGAGAAATGAAGGGGATGGACAAAACTGACACATGCTTTCCATCAACCAACCTCCCTTCTCGTCCTCCTCCTCCAAAGTGAATTTGGCTTGTCTTACTCTACTCCCTAATCTCTCCTAAGATTATTTGTATACACCAAAATTTGGAGCTAGCACAAGATAGTGGGAAGGGCCATTTTCTAAGCATATGCTAATAGAATATTGTCCAATAGGTAATTCGCCTTAAGTGCTTGATTGTCTGATTTCAGTGTACCTATTCAGAGTTTCAGCCCTTTACAAGTTTATTTCTTCTCAAAAAATACATTTCTCAATTAATCATATCAAGGTCAAGTATCTTATTTTCATTTTAGAATTTCTGAAATTCTGGAAAAATTCTCCTTCTTAATATATTTAATAGAATAATATATTAATATATTTAGAAAAATCCATCATTTTTTTCAATAGGGCCATGACTTAGATTTGTAGATGTGAAGAGTTTATTTTTGGTGGTTGTTTTACAATCTAATGAAGATCCTATAGGTTTGACTGAATTTTTCTGAAAATAGTTTGGGTATAGCCTTGAAAAAAAGGGGGGAAATTCATTCATAAAATTTTCATTTTTTTCCTAATCATCAGCACTCTAATATTTCTATTGTCTTGCTCATGATGAACATTTTTTTTAATCTTCACAGCAATGGTTAAGAGTTGTTTTTATTGTTTTTTTCACTGTTCTTCCAGCTTCAAGAAAGCTATTGTATGGGAACCAATAATAGGCGTCTAATTTTCCAGATCTCTCTGTTGGTATTTGTTTGTTTTCAAAGAATTGATTAAACTTGTTTCACATATAGTTTGTGAGTTCTTGATATTTTAGTCCTTTGTCCTTGTGGTTGTTGTTTTGGGCTACACTTTCTTTGTGCTTTGTGACATCTGGCATTTTTTTTTTTTTTTTTTGTTCGGACTTAAATGATCCAAGAAATGCTTGAAATTCCATACCAAGAGTCATTGAAATGTGCTGAATAAGGGCTACAACTGTTTCATGTTTTTTTTGAAGTAATATTTATTTTTAAAACCATTAAATTAAAAATACAATAAAAGAGACCCAGTGACATGTACAAAACATAACATCTTATCTTCAACTAACAGAGAATTATCCAAATATGGGGAAATCAATTTAATCTGGTTTCATGTGGTTAAGGTCATATATTCTGAATCACCCTTGTGTGCTACACAAGAATAATCATTATGATAGGGGTTGAGGTCCCTTTAAGATTCCTTTCTGATTGCCCAACCCCCATGGCTGACCTTTATTCACAAATCCTGGTCAAAAAGCACCCTTTTGAATAACCGGGCCCAGCCCCCACTATCAGCTCAGCTTCCCCCAGCCCCCACCGGATCTGAGCTAACCGAAAAGCCCCAGGAACTTGGGGTACTGTCCACAAAGGTATAAAAGGGCCAAACTGGAGCTCTCTCTTTGCAGGAGCCCTTCCCCCCAACACATGGTATCCTTCTGGCCATGTAAGGGTTCCTTCCCGCCCAGCGGCCACCTTAGGCACTGGCGTCCTTCTAACTGAACTTTACTTCCAAATTTTTACAATAAACCTTTTTATTTATCAATCTAAGTTTTCAGGCCTGTAAATTCATTTACAGGAGACATTGCGCCTCATGGGATTATCTTACTATCTTTGCACCGGCAAACAGGGTTCCTTCCCCCTTTCCTTTCTCTCATCATTTACTGCAAAAAAATGCCAGAACAAATTACATCAAGGTTATTGCTGTTCCAAGTAATTTCTGTGCCAATATTCATCACTATTCATGACTGGAGGTAGTTTTCTGTTGGTAAGCAAGAGATGGGACAGAATGAGTACATGAGAAATAACATGTCATAATTGATAGGGAATAGAACTGTATTCTGGAAGACATAGCTGCTACTCTACTTTAGTAAAAACAGTTTTCTCACCTGAACCAATGAAATCATAAGTTTAGTCACTTCTCAACCTCTCCTCCAAACAAACAAAAAAGGACTGGCAATTATTTGGCAGAACTCAATTAGTAAGCAAAAATGCCAAGAGAGACAAACTATATGTGATTTTGTGCCCTACTTGAACAAACATTTGGAAGAAAAGAAGCTTTGTGCCTAGTGCCCAGTTCCCAGTAACTAGATTTAGGTAAGAGATAGAGAACTGTTAGAGGGAAAGGAACAAGTTTGTTGAGCAGGGGCGCAGCTCATCTTGGGCCAAGAAAGGGAATTGAGGGACTAGATTCTCTCTCACCAACCCTCATTCAGGATAGGCAAAATGGTACTCCATCCTAGGGGTGACTATAAAAGAGAGTACTCATTTATGCAGAGCTAGGTGTTCTCAATTTCATTCCTACTATCTTATTATCAAGCTTACTACATCCAACAGAATGATCAAATTATAAATTTAGAATCTTTTATGATGATTGAATTAATGAGGAAAGGAAATCAGAGTCTGATTTGTTACAGGCCTGATTTCACTAATGATGAATTTATTATCCTCTATTAATGTTCAATCACTGATCTCTAGAAGTATATATTTCAAAGCAAAATTTGGGGTATCTCCAAGAGATTACAAAAAGCTGTAGGAAAGCTTTCTCCAAAGATCAGAAAGAGAAGACAAGTGTTCTTTGGAGGAATATGGTACCATTTTTCATCACCAGAACCATCAGTCATTGTAAAGAAACTATATATCATTGACATTTACTGAACTCTAGTTGTATTTCTTTGGAGATGGATAGGGAGAAGAGAAGTAGAGCAGTAATAGAAATGATTTCTATTCAAGTCAATAATCTGAGTAGAGAAAGACCAGATGTGAAACCTACAGCTGTATTTTCTCAATGTGCCTTAGATTTAGGAATGAACTTTCCATTATATTTAAGCCATGTTACAGAGAGATATTCAAATAATGTTTTTTGTTTGTTTGTTTTGTTTTGTTTTTTTGGTAACAGAGACACCCATCCAGCAACATGCATAGGCCAGTGCCTAGTAGCTGTAAGAGGGTGGAGGATACATGGAAAAGAGCCTGGAAAACTGGCTTTTGGACTCCATTCCCTTAGCTCCTCCCCATCTTCTCATCTTCCAATCAAAGGATATGCTTAACAGTTTAATTGTCTGATGTTGTCTTATTTGTTTATAACAAAAGAACACTGCCAAAGAACAGGGCAAGAACACAGATTCATTGCTTTCTTTTCACTTCTCTCCATATGGAGCTCTCTAGTGTATGGACCTTAACACAGTTGGGGTCTGATAGCAGATGGACTTCAATCATTTTAAAAGCAGCAGGTCCTGTTTTCAAAATGTAGATAGATTCTCCCCATTCTCTTTTTCCTGCTGACCCTGCCCAATGGAACATAATATTTACAAAACACCAAAAAATTGTTGACTGGTAGAATGGTATAGTGGAAAGACCACAAGCCTGGTTAGAAGAAACCTGGACTGTATAGTGGTGTTCAAATAACAGCAAAAAGTTACTAATTAAATTGATTGCCATACAGAGACAGCTAGGAGGTATAGTGGAAAAAGTACTGGGCTTGATGTCAAGAAAAGCTGAGTTCAGATCTTGCCTCATACACTTAACTGCAGAGTCCTTGACAGATCATCTAACCTCTTCAGCCTGTTTCCTTAATTGTAAGAAGAGGATCACAATAGCATTAACCTATTAAAATGGGATAGTTAGGATAAAATTAAATACTTGTGAAGAGCTCAGCATGGTGCCTGGCACATAGGAAGCACTGTATAAATACTAATCTTTTTCTTCATCATCATCATCATTAAGCAAAAATAGTATCTGTCAGATTTTGTGTATCTAGAACACAATAGGTACTTAATAAATTATGTAACAACTTATAGATCATGTCTCTCAGTACATAATTTAGGACTGAACTTTCAATCAGAAAATGATCTGAGTTCAGAATCTGATTGAAGAAGAAAAGCAGGCGAGGTTTGCCTTTGGCAGATTGCACAGATCTTTTACATGACTGCTAGATTTTCTCTGAAACAAAGCTCATTTTTTTTTCTTTTTTTATACCAGTCTCCAAAGAACTGGATTTGAAGTTTGCTCAAAGATTAATAAATAAGAATATGCTGGTTGTAGAGAAATTTTTCAATACATTACAAATATGTAATTAGAGAGGAAAAGTTGCATGAGTTAATCCATATAAAATTCCAATATCTTTCAATTTTTCTTTATACATATAAGTTAAGATGTTGACTGGCATTTCTTCAGTAGTGGAATTTAACTGAGACACCAATATGCCATTGGAATATATGTAAGAAATAGTTACTAGTGATGAGCTGCAATATGACTATGGAAAGGACACATTTTAGAGGGATGGGGAGAAAAGTGATAAGTATTTGTATAGTGTCAACTATGTGCCAGGCATTGTGTGAAACATTTTATGAATATTACCTCATCTCATCCTCATAACAACCCTGGGAGATATATGGAAATATTATCTCTATTCTATAGCTGAAGAAACGAATGGAGCAAGCATTAAATAACTTGCCTAGGTTATATAACTAGTAAAATGCCAGAGGTTGGATTTAAACTCAAATCTTCCTGACTCCAGACCCAGTACTCTTATCTATGTAATCACTTATGTACCTACATGTGGGATTGACTCCTCAGCCTTACCTTCACTCATGTTTCTCTAGGGATAGAGGCAAACAGAATAGTGATATGTGGTCTATTTTCTTAGAATCTCACACTTTTTTTTACTATTGTCCAATTAATTCTTACTTTTTGTAATAGAAAAGTTGATGCAATGATAGATCTGGCACGTACTTGAGAAATAATCTATACCAAATTCCTCATTTGGCAGGCAAAGAAATACATCTACACAGATAAAATGACTTGTCCAGAGTCACACAGCTAGTTAGTGACAGAAGGGGGACTCGAAGTCCGTTTTGCTAATTTTCAGCTTCATTCACATTATATCTTTTTTACAGGATTATTGATAATAAGTATTACTGATAAAATCACCTTTCAGTTTCAACTCATTCAATGGCCAAAAGTATGACTTTTAGGTTTTATCTTTTAGGTCACAGATTTTTTTTTAAAGGATGACAAATTTTTTAGGATTACAAGCTAGAACAAAGTGGGCCTGGGGGAAAGTAGTGAGAAATATATAAAAATTACACACTTGAACATTATATTAGAAAAGACAAAGATTAAATATTAAAAGGAAGAAAATGGTAAAGGGATAATGTCAGAAACAGAATCAGTCATTTTGGGAGATAGAATAGTTGGCTTCTTTTATGTTATCCTTTGAGAAGCACTAAGAAGGATGCTTTACCCAATATTTATCTTTCCTTTCCTTCCCTACCTCTCTGTCTTAAATTACAACCTGAGAGGTTTATTCTTCTTCATTGGATATTACAAATTTTTCTTTTGAATCATGATATGTTTATTTTGAAGAGAGATAACAGATTAGGTTTTCCTGAACACTTTTGATTCTGTCTCTTTTCAGATCTTGTTCTTTCCTTGTTCTTGATTCTTCATTCCTACTTTCTCCACTGGCTCTTTCCCTTGCATTATAAAATCTTCACCTTCCTAGCTTGAGAAAATAACAACTATATAACTACCTTCCCACTATTGTATTTTAACTTCAAACAACTGTTTTGTTTCTTTCTATCTTTCCCTGACAAATTATCATTCACTGTCTAGTGTTTCTTCCAGTTCTTCACTTTTACTTCTTATGTAATTAAAATCTGATTTCTACCTCAGTAACTCTACAAATGTACTTCTCTGCAAACTTATCAATAATCTTCTAATTGCCAAGAACAATATTCTTTTTAAAATCAGTCAACAATATTTTTATTAAACATTTACTATGTGTCAGGCACTGTACTGTTAAGTGCTGGGGATACAAACAGAAGTAAATCCATTTACTTCTTGATATCTCTATTGATTTATATAATATTGCTCATCTTTGCCTTCTTAAAATGTAATATTCTTCTCTAAAATGTAATGGTCTCTGGGAGCAGTTTTCTTGGGGGCTTCTGGGAGTAGCCTTCCTTTCAGTTCAGTAATCACCACAAGTGCAGTCAGGTATTAAAGTACAAATCCTTTATTGTCTCCTTCAAAGTCTTGTCTCCTCCACTTGGAACTCGGCTAGTTTTTCTGAAGGCCTATCTCTCTCCTTGGTTCCAAGAGCCTCTGCTCCCGTCTGTCTTCTCTGGCTTCTGAATCTCCCTGACTGAATCATGGCTGAGGCTCCCAGGGCTTCTAGTGCACTTGTCTTTCTAGCCCTGAGAGCTTCTTGCTTATTTGCCCCACACTGAGTATACATCAATCATTATATCACTAGGAAACCATTATTTGTTGTAGGATTAAATCAGTGCTAAACTAGATTTAACCATTGTCTCCTCAATTCCACTTAGTACCTTGTTTCAAGTTCTGGCCCATAATATCTTGTAGGGTCAGATCAATCATACTGAACCATGCTAAATTAGATAACTATTGTCTCTATCAATTCCACTGACTTAGCACCTTGTTTCAAGTTCTGGCCCATAACATGAAAATTCTTTTTCTTCCTCAGTTTTCATATCATTATACTGTTCTTTACTTATACCTTTCTGATTGCTCTTTTTAGATTCTTTCTTAATTTGACTAGTGGGGCAGTAGATAGAATGCCAGCTTTGGAGTCACAAAGAACTGGGCTCAATACCTGATTGAAGACTTGATACTTCATAGCTATGTGACCTTGGACAGTTCACTTAATCTTGTTTGCCTCAGTTTCCTCATCTGTAAAATGATCTGGAGAAGGAATTGGCAAGCCATTGCAATACCTTTGCCAAGAAAATCCCAAATAAGGTCATAAAGAGTGAGACATGACTGAAATGACTCATTATCAACAACAACATCTGATTACCAGTTACTCTTCCAGGATATTTAACATTATTAAATTTTACATGACCTAAATTATAGGTAAATTATATTAAATTATAGTATTTCCCACCATTATCCGCTTCCTCAGACTTTCTACGTATTTGAATCATTTGAATACTATAAGACTTACCTCACATGACATTTTCCTATCAGGAATGTTTTTTCCCTCTTTACATTTTTCTAGAGTACTTTAAGTATAACTCTTGCTTCCTTTATTATGCATATTTGCATGTAATTATATTAATTTCTATCTTTGTATTCTCAGTGCCTAAAAGGAATGAGATATTCATTTATTAAATAATTATTCTGTGCCAAGTACTGTAATAAATGTTGGGGATACAAACAGAAAAGTAAGAAGGTCCTCGTTTTCAAGGAACTTTAATCCTAATTTAATTTAATTCTAATGAGGGAGAAAACACATATGGAAGATTTTAGATGTAAATCAGGGTCCTTAGGGTTAGGAATGTCATCTTTTTATTATTATTATTATTATTTCTTATTTATTTTTGAACATTTATTTTTATTTATTTTTAAATTAATTTTTATAATCATAACATTTTTTTGATAGTACATATGCATAGATAATTTTTTATCCCTTGTACTCCCTTCTGTTCTGAATTTTTTCCCTCCTTCCCTCCACCCCCTAGATGGCAGGCATTCCCATACATATTAAATATCTTATAGTATATCCTAGGTACAATATATATGTGCAGAACCGGATTTTGTTGTTGTTGTTGCAAAGGAAGAATTGGATTCGGAAGGTAAAAATAACCTGGGGAGAAAAACAAAAAAAAAATGCTAACAGTTTACACTCATATCCCAGTGTTCCTTTTCTGGGTGTAGCTGATTCTGTCCATCATTGATCAATTGGAATTGCATTAGTTCTTCTCTATGTTGAAGATATTCACTTCCATCGGAATACATCCTCATACAGTATCATTGTTGAAGTGTACAGTGATCTCCTGGTTCTGCTCATTTCACTCAGCATCAGTTGATGTAAGTCTCTCCAAGCCTCTCTGTATTCCTCCTGCTGGTCATTTCTTACAGATCAATAATAAGGAATGCCATCTTTTTAAATGTTATTATTATTATTATTTTTTGCTGAGGCAGTTGGGGTTAAGTGACTTGCCCAGGGCCATACAACTAGGAAGTGTTACATATCTAAGGCTAAATTTGAACTCAGGTCCTTCTTGACTTCAGGGCTGGTGCTCTATCCAGTGCACCCCCTAGCTGCTCCTTTAAATGTTATTTTCATTGATAAAATAATATGTTTCTTTTTTCTTTTTTATTAATTTTTTTATTAATTTCATAATTATAACATTTTTGACAGTACATATTCATAGGTAATTTTTTACAACATTATCCCTTGTACTCCCTTCTGTTACGAATTTTCCCCTCCTTCCCTCCACTCCCTCCCCTAGGTGGCAGGCATTCTCATACATATTAAATATGTTGTAGTAATAATATCAGTTTCTAAGCCAAGATATTTAACAGAACCAAATATCCTTATGACAAAAATGTTCTTTTGGAGTTCTACAGTAGCACCAACAAGAATAGTTTCTAGGCTACTTTATCATATGAGTTGCTTCCCAGGATGATTTCTGAGGAAACCGAGATGGAAACATTGCTATTTCTGAGGCTCTTGGGTTCTGTGTACTGGGCTGTGTCCATCAGAGTCTGAGGGCAAATAGTGGTCAAGTTGTTATTGGTTGGACCTTTCTTATACATGCTGCCTCTTGATGGTAATTGGTCAACTGGTGTTCTCTTTCTAGTAATATGAATGTGTATAATTTGATAATTATCCTCCATATCAATAATTTATTGATTTGATTTTTCCTTTCATTGGCGTATTTTGCAACCCATTGCATGTCTTATGATGTGCAACTCCTATTTCCTGTGTTAAGTCTTCATTAGGGAATCCACTGTAGATGGTAGGAGTCTCCTATTTTTGGCTTTTTTGTTTTGTTTTGTTTTGTTTTTTTGCTGAGGCAATTGGGGTTAAGTGACTTGCCTAGAGTCACACAGCCAGGAAGTGTTAGGTGTCTGAGACCAGATTCCAACTTCAGGGCTAAATGCTCTATCCACTGTGCCACCTAGCTGCTCGTACATTTGGCTTTTTTGACATTATATGAGTACTAATATATCTTGGGGGTTGTGTGGCATTCTTTATTTTCCTTCTATAAATAGCCAACTCCTTTAAATAAAACTGAATCTCTCCCACTAATTGACTCACCTCTAATAACAAAGGATTATAAAAAGAAAAAGAGTTCATCAAAATATACACAGCACCTTTCTTTATAAGTGATGATATTTTCCAGCATTACCCTTTTTCTTTAAAGGAAAAAGTTAGTTGCATATGCTCAACTCTTATGGGAACATTTTTAGTCATGATAATTACAAAGTGTTCATAGTCATTTGTTGCTACTGATTTTTCCCCCTTTTATTTATATCACTGTGGTCATTGTATATATTGTTTTATTGGTTCTGCTCACTTCATACAGATCTTCCCATTCTTCTCTGAATTCTTCATATTTGACATTTCATAAAACTCAGCTACATTGCATCATATTCATTTACTACCATTTTTGTCACCCTCCATTTGTTAGGCATCAACTTTATTTCCAGTTTTTTTTATTTTACTACAACAGTGCTGATATAAACATTTAGTGCATATGAGCTCTACCTTCCTTCCTTCCTTCCTTCCTTCCTTCCTTCCTTCCTTCCTTCCTTCCTTCCTTCCTTCCTTCCTTCCTTCCTTCCTTCCTTCCTTCCTTCCTTCCTTCCTTCCTTCCTTTCTTTCTCCATTTCTTCCTTGTTTCAATTTGCATCTCACTGGAGAAATTTCATGTGGTTGCTAATGATTAGCAAATTTTGTTTTGAGAGTTATTTTTATCTTTTGAACTTTTATTTATTAGAAAATATATCTTAGCAATGCATCTCATTTTGTGATCAAATTTCTCTTGGATTATATTTTTTTATGTTTTTTGAGCTATCCATCATTAGTACTTTGCAATTGTTTTTACTTATATCCACCTTTATTCTTTCTGTGAAAAAATCAATGGAGCAAGAATAAGAAGAAAATACATTAAGTGAGGTAAAGTTGATAACACATATATCTGATAAAGACAGAATATTCATAATATATAGGGAATATAAACATATGCTTAACACTAAAGCCATTCCATTCAAAATAAGTGGTCAAAGGCAATTTTCAAAAGAAGAAATTCTAATTAACAATTAATATGTGAAACATTTTTTTCAATCACTGGTAATAAATCAGATAATCAATGAAGGATTTATTATCAGTCAATGAAGCATCAAGTAGACAAAGATGGCAAAAGATAAGAGTGGTAACTTTTAGGGAGAAGAGCAAAAGGTTTTTATTAATGTATAATTTAATTGTCTATTTCATTTTTTTATTATCAGGAAGCTAGATAACACAGTGAATAGTTCCATATTTTGTATTACTTTTTTGGTTTATTATCATAGCAGTAACATGTACATATACTACTCTTTGTATATACTTTTTGTTAAATTTTGTGGGACATGGTTTTCATTCATAATGATTATAATAAATGCCAGCTTTTAAAATTATTTAAATTATTATTAAAAGTTATAAATAGTATTCTAATTGCCTCACACTGTAAAACTCAAATAGGGCATTTGATATTCCAGTAAAAGTATACACCTCTTTTCAAAAGAACACTGATGCCTCCTTCTTCTCATTCACATTATTGTTAAAGTCATTTCTGGAGTTTTCATGAAGTATAAAGATTTTCATTTGTCTTAGACTTTTTTTTTACTTTTCTTCACTTCAGATTTTAGTGGTGCCCCAAATTTATATATAATTTCATCTAACCTAGGATTAGGAATGAATTATTTTTTTTCTGCTTAACAGTTCCTGTCACAGGTAGGCAGTTAATAAATACTGATTGATTGATGCCCCAAACTTCTCAGAAACACCTTATTTTGTATTTTAGAGCTGAGAATATCATTGTGAAAGAAATATATGAAGTCCCTTCTCCAGCTAGTAAGATTTGTCCCCAATTTTATTATGATACCACATTAGAATACAATGAAAGTATTTATTTCCTTGGCCTGTTTTCATGAACACTCATGGTTTGCCTAACACAGTGGTCAATGCAACATGAAATGAAACATTTCTTTCATTAGAACTTTTGACTTGCTCTAGTATATCTTATCTTTTTGTGAACACAAAAAGTGACACAATCCATTATCATTCATGTTAAGCATATCATCATGACAAATTATCGTGATATGTCACATCATGTTTTTCTTTGATTTGTATGAACAGTTTCATCACCCTGACAGTAATTCTAAGCAGATCAGTGGTATCTCAAGAGCCCAATTCAGCATCATGTCAAGATTTTAGTAGGCATTTATTTACAATTATCATTAAAGATCTTGAGACACACATTGTACATTATTCTGGTTAGCATGCCCCTACTTTTCTAATCTCTCCCTTATATTCATGGATGTACACACAAAATTTGAGGAGCAATTATTGTTTTGTTCTTATTCCCAAAGATGGACAAGTAAGGTAGAAATGTGAAGGTAGTGCTGGAAGAATGAGAGAGATCACTTCTCTTCTGGAGAAATAATAATGTCACAAAAGGCAAAGGGATCTGGGAAAAATGTTGAGTTGGTAGTCTGTTTATATCTTTTTTCTATTACATCAAACAAGAAGGAGAAGTAATGCATATGTGAAGCCTTTGAATAATCCAAATATATATCTTTCTCATAAAGCAAATATAATAGCTATTTCAGGGACAGTTGGCAGTAAATTTACTTAGTAAATGATGAAAGCATTTGTCATCAGTGTGGGTTTTTTAATTTATTTTTTAAAAAGAATCTCAAAGATAGATTCAGAAATTTGTACCTTTGAAGAGAAAATTTGATTCAATTTAACAAATATTTACTATACACTCAACAAGGCTCCATACTAGACTCAAGGAACAGTCTCTGGACTCCAGGAGCTTATATTGTTTGGGTTATGGGAGTGCGATACAATATGTATAACAAAAACTAAATATGAAGTTATAAAAACTAAGTTCAAGAGAAAGAGAATGGTAATAACTAGGTGGATTAAGAAAGGTCTTTTAGAGATATGTGAGTTGTGCTTTGAAGGAAGCTAGGTACTCTACTAGGCAGAGGTGAGTAGGGAGTGTATATTGCATATAATGGGAGATAAAAGACGGAAGATGGAATATCTTGCACAGAAAGAGACAGAAGATCACATTGATTAGAACAGAGATTGCATGAAGGAAAATAGAAGGAGATAATTGAAAACACAGGTGGGTGCCATATTTTGTGCAGGGCTTTAAATGATGCTCAGAATTTCGTATTTTCTTGCAAAACAATAATGAACAAATATTTTTTAGTTACAGGAACTAGGAAAGATATGGCTAGATCTGTATTTTAGAATCAATCAGCAGGTGGCTTTGTTGCCCTTAAATTCTTATTCACAGTTAGAACCAGTGATTTTCTTGTTTACTCAAAATCAGAGGGAGTTCCATTGAAGTGGCAAGCTTCTTATGGATCTAAGAGAATAATAATAATAAAAAAATCTTCCTTTTCTAAGCTTTGCATCTCATTTATGGCAGTATTCATTTCATCAGTTTTTGGAGGGTATAGTTAATACAGATTCAACCATTCAGAATGCTGTAAACTCCATATTTACTAGCCCCTACACAAGGTGCTGGATAGCACAAAGCATTGAAACTATATTTAGTTGATTTTTATATCTAAGCACATTACCCACAAAAAAATAAACCTGAAAATTCACTTGAAGGTTACTTTTTGCTCACTTTTTCCATTTTATAGAGCCCAAACCTGGGAATTCTAGGACATCGTTCAAACTGTCTTGGCTAAGTCTTTACCATCTACCCCCAAATTAGGGTCAAACCCAAGAGGTGTACTCAGTTAATGACAGGGTCAAGTGCATGAAGATCGTTTAGCTTAGTAATCAACCCTTAGTCTAAGACTTATAGAATGTCAGAGGGAAGCATTTTTATTATTATCAAATCTGAACAGCTCATATTTTACAGATTAAAAAACCCAAGGAGGTTAGCTCTAGACCTAAAAATGGTGTACCCTGAAATTTAATCTTATGCTTTTTCTTGTACATGTTGCTTAATTTTTCAATCTATATTTCTAGAATATCCTCTAAGTATCAAAGAATAATAAATATGTAGTTGCTTATATGGAGTATGAGATCTCAAAGTAGTCAACTAGTCCATCCTTTTCATTTTTAAGATGAGAAATTGAGATTCTGATAAGTGATTTACCTTTATTCTCACAGGTTAGAAGTGTTGGAGCCATCATTTGAATTGACACCTCAGATTCCAAATACAGCACTGTTCCCACAGTAGTGCATTACATTTTCCTCTTGTTTTATAAACAAATAAACACTGGTTCAAGACAAGAGAATTATTTTGGACTGTGAAATTGTGTGGGTGAAAAATTGGTGCAGTGATTTCCACAGTCTGTTTTAAACTTTCAGTCTCCCCTAATAAACAATTAGGGGAATTTGGAAATAATTCAGCTATGTAATTTCTTAAAAAAGTTTTATTAAATTAAAAAATTGAAATATATTTTATTTTCTGATCTCTATTTCATGTCTCACATGTCTTGTCTTGCCAGTGTAAGAAAAATAAATAAGCTTTTGATAAGGATTCTATGCAATATAGAATTAAACCAGGAGGTGGCAATGTAAGCCTATATAACAATGTTTGGACAATTTTTGAATACTGGCTGCAGATGGCATCATTCTATCATGTTCAGAGTGGAAACAAAGCAAAAGGCAAGAACATCTTCTTCCAAAAAAGGAAGAAAGGAAGAAAAAAGGATTTGGAATTTGTTCTTAGGAATGGCACAAATTAGGTTTTTAAAGTCACATTTTCTTTCTTTTTTAGTATGGTTGGACTTATATGGAAACACAGAATGATCAAATTATTAGGGTAATTAGGATAATTAGGGTAATTAGAAGTAAGGGGGGGTTGTGAAACATTTGTATGATACCAGACATTTTAGTCTCTTTACTGAGATAATAGAATTTTATTATTAATCCTATACAATCAAATCAATAAAAGATCACAGAACTTTGTTTTAGATGGGATAACAATGAGAGTGCTTTGGGAGGAGGTGGGGGAGTCAGAGACAGAGACAAAGATAGACATGGAGACAGAGAGAAAGAAAGACAGACAGAGTCAGAGAGAGACAGATACAGACACAGAGAGACATGCAGAGATGAAGTCAGAGACAGGCAGACAGGCAGAAAAAGAGACAGGAATACAAAGGCAGAGAGACCGAGACAAAGAGATAGACATGGAGATAGAGACAGAGCAATAGAAAGACAGAGACAGAGAGAGACAGAAAGAAACACAAACACAGACACAGAGAGACATATAGAGACAGAGACAAACAGCTAGACAGGCAGAGATAGGCAGATAGACAGAGAGAAAAACAGTTACAGGGATACGAAGGCATAGAGATAGGGAAAGAGAAGAAGACAGAAATAGATACCCAGACATAAAAACAGAGAGAGCAGAGATAGAGACAGCGAGATAGAAGCAAAGAGAGACAGAAAAAGAGACAGACACAGAGAGAATTCAAAAAATGGAGCCCGCTGGCCTAATTCAGAATCATATTTTTGTCCCACATTGAAACTATACTTAGCCTATCTTTAGAGCATCTCAATATAGTATAATGGAAACATTGCTAGGCTAAAAAGCAGAAGACCCAACTTCAAATTCAAGTTGGAGATGAAGTTGCAGCTCCAAAATTATCTTCTGTATGATTCTAGGCAAGTAATTTAACCTGACTAATCATTATCTCTAAAATAGTATGATGCAATGGAAAGAATACTCAGTTTGGAGTCAGAAAAGCACTTCTTCAAATCAGTTCAAAACCTAGATTTGCTGCTTAATTCCCTGGGTGACCTTGACATATAATTTAATCTTGATGGACTTAGTTTCCTCCATCTGTTAAGTGA
The DNA here is from genome assembly GCF_048593235.1 of Sminthopsis crassicaudata. Taxonomy (NCBI): domain Eukaryota; kingdom Metazoa; phylum Chordata; class Mammalia; order Dasyuromorphia; family Dasyuridae; genus Sminthopsis; species Sminthopsis crassicaudata. The sequence continues at coordinate 559,491,867 of NC_133618.1, forward strand.
GAGAAGTCAGACTAAATGACCTTTGAAGGTTTCTTCCAATTTAAAATCTATGATTAACAACAGCCTATTTCACATAATTGTCATGAAGAAAGTTCTTTGTAAACCTTAAAACATAATATAAATATGAGTTAGCGTGGTAACTTATCGGCCAGAAAATGCTTATTGTGGAGCAGGTCCCTAAATGAGGGCTACTTTTAACTATCATCAAAATTGTTTATTAAGGAATTTTTTTTTTTTTTTTTTACTTTTGCAGAACCAGTAAAGGGCTTCTACCAGTGGCACAAAAATATTTATATGTATAAGTAATTACCATAACTTTCTCCTGAGGTTCATTTACTTGATTGATTAGCTGCTTCCTTATGATTGGCACATTGGTATAACTATAAAATCTGGCTTTTTGTTTTGTTTTTGTTTTTAAAATAATAACAGAAATGTTGACTTTATTCAAAAAGAATAATGGAGGGAAAATATTTGAATGATAGCTATTACGCTCAAATAAAATTTAAACATATGTGTTTGATGAATCAAAAGTACAACGTATACATGTATACTTCTAATCCATGTATATTGCTTATAATATATTGCATATATGCATATATATGCCATATGTCTATATGTGTTCTTGATTATCAAGATTTTGAAAATTAGGAGCACAGACTCGTTTTGTCTTTATCTTTTTTTTTTTTTTAACCACCATGCAATATAATTCTTGGAATAAATTGCCAGTTTCTGTTTCATAGAAAAATCTATGGGAACAATCTTTAAAGCCAGTGTTTCTGATAAATGTCTAATTTTTAAAATATATAAAAAACTGTGTCAGATTTATAAGAATACAAGTCATTCCCCAATTGATAAATGGTCAAAGGATGTGAACAGTCAATATTCAGATGACAAAATTAAAGCCATCTGTAATGGGCCAGAACTTGAAACAAGGTGCTAATGCTTATGAACTAAGTACATAAGCATTAGCACCTTGTTTCAAGTTCTGCTTATGTTTATGTACTTAGTTCACACCATTAAAGGAGTTCACACATTCGACTTCACACCTTTGGAGAACATATATAAGAAGAAGCCCACAAGCCCACTCTAGAAAAGGTAGAGTTAGATTCATTCCAATCTTCCAGCTTTGTGCTGGCTGGAGACATTGGGAGGACGAGAAGCTGAAGCTGGCAGAGACAAAGGACTAGCGGCAAGAACTCTTGGAACCAAGGAGAGAGATAGGCTTCTATTAAGGCTAACCAGGACCCAGGAAAAGAGACAAGAATTAAAAGGAACAATAAAGGATTTGGATTTTAAGTCCTGGCTGCATCTGGGATTATTGAAACTGAACTGAAACTAAGGCTGCCTCCAGAAGCTCCCTAAGAAACCTGCTCCCAAAGAGCAATATAATTTAGAAAAAAAACCATTACAGCCATTTATATGGTTATATGAAAAAATGCACTAAATGAACATTGATTAGAAAAATGCAAATTAAAACAAATCTAAGATACCACCTCATATCTCTCAGATTGGCTAAGATGAGAGGAAAAGATAATGATAAATTCTGGAGGAAATAATGGGAAAACTGGGACATTAATGCATTGTTGGTGAAATTGTGAAATGATCCACCCATTCTGTTGAGCAATCTGGAACTATGTCCAAAGGACTATCAAACTGTGCATATACTTTGACATAGCAGTGCCATTACTGGGCTTATATCCCAAGGAAATCATAAAGAAGGGAAAAGGACCCACATATGCAAAAATGTTTGTAGCAGCTCTTTTTGTAGTGGCAAAAAATTGGAAAATGAACCCATACCCATCAATTGGGGAATGACTAAACAAGTTGTGGTACATGAAAATATTGGAATATTATTGTTCTATAAAAATGATGAGCAAGTTGATTTTAGAAAGACCTGGAAAGATTTACATAAATTGATGCTGAGTGAAATGGGCAGAACCAGGAATACATTATACATAATAACAGCATGATTAGCTATGAAAGACTTGGTATTTCTCAGTGGTTCAGTGATCTAAATCAGTACCAATAGACTTTGGACAGAAAATGTCATCTGCATCCGGAAAAAGAACTAAGGAGACTGAATGTAGATCAACACATGCAATGTTCACTTCTATTTTCTTTTCTTTTTTTTTCTTCCATGGTTTTCCCCTTTTGCTCTGATTTTTCTCTCCAAACATGATTCATAAAATAATGTGTATTAAAATAAACAAATTTACTAGAAAAAGAAATGTATATAAAAAGTTAATATGCATGTATAACTAAAATTTTTTTGTAAATTAAATTTTTTTAATTAAAATTTTTATAAAAAGAAAAGGAAAATGTATTCCCTTGGGAAACTTGGTCTTGACCAATACAAGAGTTTTCATTTTAAAACAGGGGTACTTTTTCACAAATTAAGTGACTGATATTAAAATCATAAGAATTAAAAATGATGGTAAGTGTTGGACTGCAAAGACTGTATAAGGCAGATAATATATAGTGTATGATATTTCAATTACTTAGAAAAGTTTTGTGCCATAAAATGTATGTTTCCAATGTGTGAAATTCTAGTATTAAATTCTTATTGCTTGAACTAGACATAATATTCTCTGTTAAAATGCAAACATCTCCAGGAGAGGTTTTATTGTAGTACCTAAATGAGATAGCTCTTGTATTGGGATGCATTGAAGCTTTCCCTTAAGGGTCCATTGGTAGATTTAAGGGATTTATTTTCACTAATTGTTATTTTTAACTTAGCATTTCTTTCAATTATGAATGAAAACAATTAAACTTGTGAGATAGCATCCTTAGGATTTATCAAATTGTCAAAGTATTTCATGACACAAAAAGCTTAAGAACTATTAGTTTAAACTGTTGAATAGGTATCTTTGCCCATTCAATTACTAAATTGCTGAAGGATTCCACAACACGAAAAAAGTTGAGAATTATTAGTTTAAATCACTGAACAGATAGCTTTATCCATCCAACCATATTTAAAGGCCTTAGTCACTTAGAAAGAGTCTTTAGAATAGTGAAACTTCAGGCCTGCAAATGTAAATTCTAGCTAGGGGAGGCAAATGATAAAAATTGAAAAGAAAATAATATGGATTTATCTATGATGAGGAACATCATGAATTGGTGGCTTGTTTTTAGAAGTGTCATATTTTTCTCCAGTTCATGAGGAATTTGAAGGCTTTGTCAAAATCAAAGCACATCTTTTTTTTTTTAGTTGAAAGGTATTCATTTTTCACACATTATGAGCAAGTTTATTACAAGCGAGATAAAAGATGGTAAGAAAGTTAACGAGTAAGCATGCTCCTTTGAATTAATGTTGAAGGAATCATCCTCTTTGAAGGGTTCCAAAGAGTATTTAATTTTTAAAATATATTTTAGCATTCATTTAAAAGAATTTAGTTCTTAATTTTCTCCCCAATTTATGTCCCTCCCCCATCCATTAATAAGGAAAGCAATATCTCAATTATATATGTGAAGTTATGAAAACATATTTCCATATTCATAAACAATAACAATAATAGATAAGAAACAAAAAAGTGAGAGGAAACTAGGCTTAATTCTATGTTAAAAGTTCATTAGTTCTTTCTGGAAATGTATTATATTTTTTATTATAGGTCCTTTGGAATTATTTTGTATCACTGTACTAATTCAGCTAAGTTTTTCACAGTTGGATCATTAGTATAATATTGCTGATACTTTGCAAAATATTCTCTTGGTTCTGCTCACCTCAATTTGCATCAATTGATATGTTTCCCCAGTTTTTTTTCTGAAATCATCCTGCATAGTATCCTATCACAATCATATTCCATAATTCAGTCATTCTCAATTAATGAACATTTCCTCAATTTCTAATTCTTTGCCACTACAAGAACCGCTTTGAATACTTTTTTTGTACAAATAAGTCCTTTTCCTTTTTCTTTGATTTCTTTGGGACACAGACTTAGTAGTGGTATTATTTTGTCAAAAGGTATGCATGGTTTTATAACTCAAAGAGTATTTACTGATAGAAACAGTAAAGATGATATTTCTGGGAGATTAGAAAATTGCATGGAAAAAGTTTGCTGCAAGTTTTGATTTGGGAAATAGTGCTACATAATATAACATATTATTATGTTATGGTAGATGACTACATTAAATCATTTAACATAGTATACAACATGATGAGAAGATTATGTAGTACTCAGTTATGAAGTACTCACTTCAGCTTTATGGAAGTATGTGAATGGCTACAGATGAACTTGATATCTGGAAATCTTTCATAGAAGTGAATTTTAAGGCCATTATTAAGATGGATATCCATTAAATCCTAATTGCAAGGCCATCTATACCCAACTACATATTCAACAAAAGTGTGACTCATTTTTATATGGATAATACTAAGTAATGAAGAAAAGATTGAATCATATTTGGAATTCTCTGGGGTTTTTTGGTTTGTTTTGTTTATTTTCAATTTATGGAATAAAAGTCATTTATATAACATTGCATAATTTAAAAAAAGATGATTGTACATGAAACTGCAAATCTATTATGTACAACTTGCTATTCCTTTTAAACATATAATAAAACTATTAGTAAATTCCTTTCCCCCACCTTTTTACCCTCTGCACCCTGCTCTTGAGATGGCTATGATTTGACACAAATGTGCATTTTGAAACATTTCCATTAAATAATTTTAAAAAATATTTTTGTTAAATTTTGTATTTAGTTGAAAATTAACACTTTATATGCCACACACAACCAAAAACAATTTATTCTAATCTATCTCAGCCAAAGTTTTATACTGATTGGTAAATTCTTCAAGAGCAAGGACCATGTTTTCCATTTGTCTGTGTTTTTTCTTCCAAATAGGCCAATCAGCTAAGTCAGTCATTTTCTGATTATAGAATTGTGTATGACAACATAAAATCTTATCTTGAAAAGTGGAAAAGACTTTGGATTACATCAGCCTCTCATCCAAGCCATCATTTTACATACTAGGCAAAAGGTGATAGAGGGTAGACCAATTTTTTTATAATCACACATCTAGTAAATGAGTCTGAGACAGGATTTGAAATTATATATGCCTGATCCCAAGGCTGATGTTCCATTCACTATATTACCTCAAATAATAGTTATATATCCAGAAGCAGTGTATAGTATGTTATACCTGAAGGCAGGATGTCCTGAGTTCAAGCCTGTCCTCAGACATTTATTAACTCTTTGATCATGAATAAGTAATTCAATATCTCTGCCTTATTTGTATAATAGAGATAATAATAGCACCTACCTCTCTGGGTTATTGTGAGGATCAAATAAAATAATAATTGTAAAACACTTAGCATAGGACCTGGCACAGGGTAAGCACTAATAAATGTTATTGTCATCATCATCATCATCATTCATCATTTTCTTCTCTTTCTCCCCCCTTTTCCTCTTTCTTCTCCCTCCCTTCCTTCCTTCCTTCCTCCCTCTCCCTCCTCTTCCTCCTCCTTCTCTTCCTCCTCATCTTACTTCTGCCTTTTTTCCTTCTTTCCCCTCCTCTTTCATCTTTCCCCTCCTCCTTCTTTCCAATTTAGAAGAAAACTGAGAGGTAAGAAACATCACATTTTTAAATCCTAAAAATTAATTTATAATGTGTAAGTTTTGTCTCTAAATCTTATTATACATTTCTTTTGAAGTACAATGTCAGTTTCCTGTTTCCTGAACCTGAAAGTTAATGGTAAAATTATTGAATCTAAAAGCACATGTCTTATGCAGCAGAATCTTAGGCCTTGAAAAGAGTGCTAATGAACAAACAGCTCTTTATATGGACTTTAAAAAGATGCAACTAAAGTAAATATCATGTGCCTATAAGCCTTTAAAAGCTATATTTTAGCTTGTTTATGTATTCACAATTTCCAAAATTTTTGCCCTTGGGATTAATCTGGGATTGAATTCATCAGGATCAAAGTGGATACTACCTACATACTCAAATTTGAAATTCTTAGCTAGATTCCCAGAACCCTTTCTGTGAACTATGAATCTAATACATCATTTATCAGCTTTCATGATATCATTATTTCTATAAACATTCATGTTTTTAACCTTAAATTCAACTAGTCTACTGTAATATTACAGAGCTATCTAACATTTCAGCTCAAGACATCTTCAATCTTGATGGATTTCACATTGTGGATGACATATGAATCTTGTTAAATCAGAAGGAGAATAGTTGTTAAATGTAAAGCCATTTCATGTTTAAACACCACCTCCTCTCTCTCTGAAAAACATCATTAGATATTATTAAAACTAGTCTCTATCAAATTCCTCTTTAAATAAATGAAAATGTTGATGACTTGGGCTAAATGAAGCAGAGCCTTTCTGTTTACATTAAATTATATACAATTTAGAAAATGAATAGTATAATGTGCCTCAGGGAAATATCATTGAAATGAATTAACAACTTATTAAATGATCATTAAAGCCTGTTTGAGAAGCTTGACAAATTCACAATATAATGAGATTCATTCATCTGTCTAAATTCATAGGTTCTTTTTTCTTTGAAGGTGACTAATCTTAACCCTATTTTTAAATATATTCTCTCTATCATACAAATAGCCAAGTGGCATATGTCTAAGAAAGAAATTTAAATGAAGTTAGAAAATTAAAGGGAAAATTTGAAGTTAAAGATAAATCTTATTTATATTTTAGTTGTGTGAGTCTGGGAAAGCTATTTAAACACTCTGTGCCTCAGTTTCCTCATTTTTAAAGTGAAGATGTTGAACTTGACAGTCTCTAAAATCCCTTCCAGTTAAATCCATGATCCTATGTAATAGTTTCTACTAAAATATTTATTCTCACCCTATTTCCATGTGCTCATCCTTTATATAGTATCTTATTATTGAAGAGTTTCTCAAGAAGCAGTAGTTCAAACCAGACAAATAAACTACAGGAAGTAATAAATCAGGACAATATGATTGGAGAATATGAAGCTCAGAAAGAAAAACAACAATAACCCACAACTAGAGAAGTGTCAAAAGAGTTTTGTTCAAGGTGTGAACATTCTGCAGGAGGAAAAACAATCTTCCCTCTTTTTGTTAACAGACTAGAATACTCATGCTCTCTGCTTTGTTGATCTTCCAACACACTATGCTACATGTAACACAACCATGCCCATCAACTAACATTACCCAAATATTCTTTTATTACAGCCCTCCTTTCTTAGTTTCTGCCTTCTCTTCCACTCAGCGCAGGTCTGTACATATACATATTTTATGGTTGGACTAGATCTCTTGGGGTGAACTATCCTGTGGCCCAGCTATGACTCCCATCTACTACTTTTTGCAGTAACTATTCAGTGAATTAACAAGTAGTTACTGCATGAATACTACAGATCAGAGCAAAAGAGACACAATTATAATGAATTAAAACAATTCTTAATCACAAGGAAGTTACATTCCAACTGGGGAGAACACATACACACATACACAGATATACATGGAGTTGTGTTGACCTCCACCTGGTTATGGAGTTACACTTTTGCTTTCTAAGTCTGATAGGCCCTCCAATGGTCCCAATTCATTATTTTCTATTTTGTAAATACATATACATATTGTACATATTATACATATTGTAAATATATGCAAACATATGGGTATATGTAATATGACCCACATATTTATATGCAAATATATTGTTTTTTAAAATATATACAAATATTTATAAAACTTGCATATACTTCTAGATATTTGTATAAATATCTATATATGTATATACACATAAATATGTATACATATATTAGTTAAATATAAAGAGAATAAATATAAATAAATGCCAAGCATTTGAGTTCAGGATGGTATGAGAAGAAAGCAGTAAGTAGCATCTGGGGGAATCAAGAAAGGTTTAATATAGAAAATGCTGCTTGATCTGCATTTTGAAGAAAAAAGTTCTAGGAGATGGAGACAAGAAAGGAGGCATTCCTGACACAGGGGACCACAAAAACACAAAGATAGAAGACAGTGTGTGTGAGAAACAGAAAATTCAATTTTTTTCTAATATCAGAGTGCAGAATGGGGATTTAAATTCAGACCTTTGGGGATATTGATGCTGCAAAGGCATGTTTAAACATGCTTGGGAAGGGTTTGAGAACAGGAGTTTATAGTTTATCCTACATAGGGAGCAATTTGAGTTTGAGAGTGATTTGGTCAGATCTGTGCTTAATACAATTATACCAGCAACAATATAGAGAATGAACTGGAGAGTAGAAAATCTTGAAGCAAAAAGATCAAGACAAAAATTTTATTTATTGCTCTGTTAATGAATTAATGTATCAACAGTTATTAAGCCCTTACTATGTGCAGACATTGTGGCAATCACTAAGAATACAAAAAAAAAAAGGCAAAAGATAGTCCCTGCCCTCAGGTAGTTTACAATCTAGAGAGGAAAAAAAAAGCCCCTGTAAATGTGTGTGTATGTGTGTGGACACTTCCATATATGTCACACACAAAGAACAGGTTATATAAAGGACAAAAAGGAAGTGATTAATAGAAGACACAAAGACATTAAGAAGGACAAAGGAAAACTTCCAGTAAAAGAAGTAACTTTAGTTGGGCCTTTAAGGAAACCATAGAGGTCAGTAGTTGAGTGGAGGAGGAAAAGCACTCCAAACATGAGAAACAACAAGAAAAATGTTAAGATCTGGGAAATGGAGTGTTTTGTTTGTGCAATAGCCAGGAGGCCAGTATCCCGAGATCAAGCATGTGCGGGAAGGGGGGGAGATATAAAAAGACTAGAAATGTAGGAGGAGGCTTAGGTTATAAAGGTCTTTGATTATAAAACAGAGCATTTTGTATTTAATTTTGGAGGCAATAGAAAGTCATTGGAGTTCATTGAATGGGTTGGTGGTGACTTGGTGAAAAGCATGCTTTAGGAAAACCACCTGAATGGCTAAATGGCTGATGGATTATTTCAGTGAGGAGAGATTTGAGGAGAATGGCCCACCAGTAGGCTATTGCTGTAGTCTAGGTATGAGACAATATCAATTTGCATTGGAGTTCTGATAGTATCAGAAAACAGAAAAGGGTATATTTGAGAGATGTTCCAAGATGAAATCACAAATCTTAACAATAAATTAGATGTAGGAGTTAAGAGATAGCGAAGAGTACAGGAGGATTCCTAGGTTGCAAGTCTGAGGTACAGGGAGAATGTTGTTGACTTCCACAGTAATGGAGAGGGTAGCAGGGTCTTGAAAATTCTTACTATACTTATGTGATTAGAAAGCTCAAACATTGAAAGGTATATCATTTTGGATGGAATCTAGAAAAATGAGAACACAATATTTCATTTTATTGAATCACCCAAAAGAATGAGCTGAAAATGAGAATGAAATACCATTGCCATCATTAGCAGCTTGAAGTAGAAGTTGGTAAGTCAACAAAAAGTCTTTCTGTAGAGGCATTAGTTGTTACATAATGACATGGCTATTGAAGCTAAAGAGAGTATGAGATACTTCAAAAAACTTGTGAAATTATTAATTTTCAAAAGCATTTTGATAGGATAAAAAGTTAGGGCAGGATTAGGATAGCCTAATATGCAAGGAAATCCACCAATCTCAAATCAAAACGTTCTTCACTGGCATTTTCTTTTTAAATTTTTTTATTTTATTATAGCTTTTTATTTGCAAAACATATGCATGGGTAATTTTTCAATAATGACCCTTGTAAAACTTTTTGTTTCAAATTTTCCCCTCCTTCCCCACACCCCTTCTCTTAGATTGTAAGTAATATAATATACGTTAAACATGTTAAAATATATGTTAATTCCAATATATGTATACATATTTATACAATTATCTTGCTGCACAAGAAAAATCATATCAAAAAGGAAAAAATGAGAAAGAAAACAAAATGCAAGGAAACAACAACAAAAAGAGTGAAAATACTATGCTGTATCCCCACAGTCTTTTTTCTGCGTGTAAATGGCTCTCTTCTTCACAAGACCATTGGAACTAGTCTCATTCATCTCATTGTTCAAAAAAGCTACATCCATCAGAATTGATCATTGTGTAATACTGATGTTGCCATGTACAACGATCTCCTGGTTCTGCTCATTTCATTTATTCAGTTCATGTAAGTCTTTATAGGCCTCTCTAAAATCATCCTACTGATCATTTCTTATAGAATAATAATATAGAATATCGTATTTAACTTCATAATAAGCCAAGAAGATAGAGACTATATTTCTAAAGATGAGGAACCTGAGGATGAGAAGGTTCAATAACCTTCCTGCTGTCACAACTAGTCTCACAGGTATACCTGTCTTAAAGTTCATGGTTCTTTTATAACAATGGTCTTCAACATGAGAAGTCATATCATAATTCTTATGTTTTTAACTTAATTTTTTACACATGAAATTACAAATCTCTTATGTACAACTTACTATTCCTTTAAAATATGTAATAGTTATCATGGAAATTTCTTTTTCCTTCTACCCCTTGTTTTCTCTCCTTCAGAGATAGCTACCATTAGACATAAGTGTGTATGTGTGTGTTTATGATAAATCATTCTACTCACCTCTTCCTCAGTTCTTTCTATGACTCTTATTAATCAGTCAGAAGGGAGTTATATTAGCCATATCCCTAAGGTGACCAATCTTGGGATTTTCTCCAATACAATCATACCATTGTTTTTGCCTCTTCAAACTTAAAACCTATTCATTCTCCACTGATTCTAGAACCCTACAACCAGTTACACAATATATATAGACTTGCAATATATTGTTGATCTCATTTATTTTATCATTTTCCTTCCCCAAATCACCCTTCTTATGATCTTCTCTTTGTTCAGAGTACAACCATTCTTTTAGTCACCTAGTACAAAACTTTGGGTTAATTCTCAAGTCACCACATTCATCCCACATATCCTATCAGTTGCCAAATTCTATCATCTCTACATAGAACTGGTACCCAAGTTGAAGCCTTATATCTCACCTATTGAAAGAGATTTCAATGATCTCCCTTACTCAATTTTTCCCACCCCACTTCATTCTTCAATCACTACACAAAGTGATTTTCTTAAAGCACAAATATGACCATACCACTCCTTTATTAAATACATTCCATGAGTTCTTTATTGATAAGTACAGACTTTCTATATTCTGCTTATATTTTAAAATTATATTTTAAATTAAAAAATCTAAAAATATAATTAAAATGTAATTTTACATTTAGAACAGCAAACCACCAATATAGGTTTAGAAACTCAAGTATTATCTTATTAATATTATAATCTTAAGGATCTTCAGACTATAATTTTAAACTGTCTTAGCTAAGTTTTCTAATTTCCAAGATGTGATACTTGAATGAGAAAACCATTCCCATCTCACTTCATGCTCACAGTGCTCCTATCTTTTTAACTTGAGGTCAATGGGAAAAAAGGAATGATTCAATTTTTAAGTTTTTGTGTGATTCTGTTTGCTTTTACTAAAACTAATTTCTCATGTTTGTTCAGATATATGTTAGTATTTGCTTGCAAGAGCGGAGAACACTGCCATTTCCAATCCACTCCTACTGTTTTGTTGCACTAGCCTTTCCACTTTGCTATGCTTGTTTGGGGTTCTTCTAGCCCGACCTCAAGTATTTTCTTTTGTTACTACAAAGAGTGTGACAGCTTTTTTTGTTTCACTATTCTTTTGAGCATCTCTGTCATAAATTCCCTATACTCTCTTCCTTTTGATCTTCTCTGAGACTATGACTGGTATTCAAAGCAGCAAGACAGCAATTGCCTTTTTCTATGACGAGTTCATTTGGCCACATTAACTTTTTGTTAATGTACAAAAAGGGGACAACAAATTTTAACATCACTTTCAACCTTCCATTATCTCCCAATCAGAGGTCTACTGGGAATTTGGGTTTTAAAGAATCAGTTCTTGAAAGAAATCAGCTATAAAATTGAGTAAAATAATAAGAGTTCTTGAATACTTAGTCACAAGGATCTTCTAGGAATAATGATGGAAGATTGGATTAAGCACAGAAGATTTTCTCTTTGGCATTCAAGTAACATCTTGCTCAGGGAACACTCACCAGCCCAGACTAATAAACACTTAAGCCACACTTAAAAGAACAGGCAACAATTCAAATTCTTGAACCAAAAAGAAAAAAAAAATCACTACAAATGGACATTTGTTTCAGATTCTTCTCACCATTCAATTCCATTACTGAGTAAGGCCTGGAAATACAAACACCAACACTATATAATTAAGGAACTAGGAAGCACTCTATTTCAGGCTCTCATTACCTTCTTCGTTTATTGCAATTAGTCTCATAATAGGTCTCTCTCTCTCTCTCTCTCTCTCTCTCTCTCTCTCTCTCTCTCTCTCTCTCTCTCTCTCTCTCTCTCTCTCTCGTACTGTTTCTCCCCTTTCCAAATCTTCAAAGATGCCAAACTAATTTTCTTAAAGTACACATCTTTTTTTTTTTTAAGTATAGCATTTTATTGACAAAACATATGCATAGGTAATTTTTCAACATTGATTCTTTCTGTTCCCCTAGATGACAGGTAGTCCCATACATGCTAAATATGTTAAAGTATATGTTAAATATAATATATGCATACATATTTATACAGTTGTCTTGCTACACAAGAAAAATCAGATTCAGAAAGAAGGTTAAAAACAACCTGAGAAGAAAAACAAAAATGCAAGTAAACAATAACAGAAAGAGTGCAAATGCTATATTGTGATCCACACTAATTTCCCAGTATTCTTTCTCTGAGTGTAGCTGGTTCTGTTCATTACTGATCAATTGGAATTGATTTGGTTCCTCTCATTGCCAAAGATAATCACTTCCATCATAATTGATCCTCACATAGTATTGTTGTTGAAGTGTACAATGATCTCCTGGTTCTGATCATTTCATTTAGCATCAGTTCATGTAAGTCTCTCCAGGCCTTTCTGAAATCATCCTGGTGGTCATTTCTTATAGAATAATAATATCCCATAACATTAATATACCACAATTTACTCAGCTATTGGACATCCACTAAATTTCCAGTTTCTAGCCACTACGAAAAGAGCTGCCACAAACATTTTTGCACATACAGATCCCTTTCCCTTCTTTAAGATTTCTTTGGGATACAAACTCACTAATAACACTGCTGGATTCAGAGGGTATGCAAAGTTTGATAATTTTTTGAGCATAGTTCTAAATTGCTTTCCAGAATGGTTGGATCCATTCACAACTCCACCAACAATGTATCAGTGTCCCAGTTTCCCCACATACCCTCCAAAGTTCATCACTATCTTTTCTTGCCATCTTAGCCAATCTGAGAGGTGTGTAATGGTATCTTAGAGTTGTCTTAATTTGCATTTCTCTGGTCAATAATAATTTGGAGCACCTTTTCATATGGGTAGAAATAGTTTCAATTTCATCATCAGAAAATTGTTTGTTCACATCCTTTGACCATTTATCAATTGGAGAATGGCTTGATTTCTTATAAATTTGAGTCAGTTCTCTGTATATTTTGGAAATGAGGCCTTTATCAGAACCTTTAACTGTAAGGATGTTTTCACAGTTTATTGTTTCCCTTCTAATCTTGTCTGCATTGGTTTTGTTTGTACAAAAGCTTTTTAACTTGACATAATCAAAATTTTCTATTTTGTGTTCAATAATGATCTCTAGTTCTTCTTTGGTCACAAATTCCTTCCTCCTCCACAGGTTTGAGAGGTAAACTATCCTATGTTTTTCTAATTTATTTGTAATCTCATTCTTTATGCCTAAATCATGGACCCATTTTAATTTTATATCTTGGTATACGGTGGTGTCGGTCAATGCCTAGTTTCTGCCATACTAATTTCCAATTTTTCCCAGCAGTTTTTGTCAAATAGTGCATTCTTATTCCAAAAGTTGGGGTCTTTTGGTTTGTCAAACATGAGATTGCTATAGTTATTGAATATTTTGTCCTGTGAATCTCTAACCTATTCAACTGATCAACTAGTCTATTTCTTAGCCAACACCAAATGGTTTTGGTGACCGCTGCTTTTTAATATAGTTTTAGATCAGGTACAGCTAGGCCACCTTCATTTGATTTTTTTTTTTCATTAGTTCCCTTGAAATTCTTGACCTTTTGTTTCCATATGAATTGCGTTGTTATTTATTTAGATCATTAAAATAATTTCTTGGGAGTCTGGTATCACACGAAATAAATAGATTAGTTTAGGGAGTATTGTCATCTTTATTATATTCACTCAGCCTATCCAAGAGCACTTAATATTTTTCCAATTGTTTAAATCTGACTTTATTTGTGTGGAAAGTGTTTTGTAGTTTTGCTCCTTTGATTCCCGATTTTCCTTTGGCAGACAGATCCCAAATATTTTATGCTATCGACAGTTATTTTAAATGAAATTTCTCTTTGAATCTCTTGCTATTGGATTTTGTTGGTGATGTATATAAATGCTGATGATTTATGTGGATTTATTTTGTATCCTGCAACTTTCCTAAACTTGTGGATTATTTCTAATAGTTTTTTAGTAGAATCTCTGGGGTTCTCTCAGTATACCATCATATATCTGCAAAGAGTGATAATTTGATTTCCTCACCTACTCTAATTCCTTTAATCTCTTTTTTATCTCTTATTGCCAAAACTAAAAGCACATATCTTAACATGTGATTTCCCTGTTTGAGAATCTCTACTGTTTGGCTTACAGAATAAAATAAAAACTTCTCTTTGGCATTTGAAGCTTTTTCCTATGCAGCTACAACCTACATTTCCAGATTCCTTGCATATTACTCTCTTGGATGCTTTATATCATAGTCAAACTTGCCTATTTGCTGTTTCTCATCTATGAAATTCCATCTCCTGTCTCCATGAAATTTTTCCAGATGTCCCACCATCCAAGAATTTTTTCCATCCTCATTTTTACCTTTTCCAATCCCTGTCTTTTTACAAGATTCAATTCAAGTATTATTTCCCACATGAGAGTATTCTTGATTCTCTCAGCTCTTACTGCCCACCCCTTTACTTTTTATTTACTTTGTATTTTTAAAATTCTGTCTGTTATTATACATATTTTTGTGTTAGATGAGTATGTATGCCTTGCTGAGACAGTGTATATAATACATGAAATTCAGCCCTATTGTTATCAAAATGACATATTACCTGATGTTAATTATATGTATTGTTAATAAATTTTTGCTATGAATAGAACACAATAAAAGGATTCCCTGGAATATTGGGTTAAATATCCCTATCAGATGCTAAGGTAATTTGATAATTCTAGTTATCAAGCATACTACATTCTAATTTGCAGGGAACCACAAAATTTTATTCCCCAGGGAGGAATGTAATAGGGGTTTAATAACTGACTGAAATCTTGAGATTTGTAGTTCAAAAGAACAAGCACTTCTTTCTCATACCTAAGAATTAATTTGAGATTACTGAGATCTTTGAACCAGGAGATTGAGTAACACCCTGAAGTTTTAAAAGTAATATTGTCTATGAAAGCTACACTAAGGAAGCAATGGGGATATCAATAGTTGAGGATCAGCAGCTGCAAGGAGCTTATCCTTGTGTTTCTAAGATTTAAAAAAGTTAAATTGGAAAGGAGCAAAGGAAGGTAAAAGAAGAAAGGAAAAACTGAAACTAGAGCTGAATTATGAAAAAGAAGAAAGAGAATGAGGCGGGGCATTGAGATATACAGGCATCTTGGAACAGAAGAGCTAGGCCAAAAGTCTGAGTGGTACCTATCTATTTAATGGCTAAGAGAAGTTCCAATAAAATTTCTGTTCTTTCTCCAACTTCCCTTTCCTGTTACTCTTCATTAAAGACAATATATTATATCTACTAGTTTCTTTACTCTCACAAAACCTGAAATTTTATTGACTTCAAAGAAATCTGGCATTAGCTAGGGATAAATATAAATTTAAGAAATTTAATATAAAATTAAGGTACAAAGTCAAATCTCTAACTAAATGTTAGAAGGAGGCTCTGAGTGACTTTTAAGTTAATATAAATTTCATAACAAATATAGAGAGCAACCGACATTAGGTGCCCTTATATTGTTCCTAAGCTAACTCTCCAATGCCCCAATGCCTCAAAAATTTGTTTTTAACAAAATTTGTTTGATTAATCTCCATAGAGAAAGGAGGTAGAAAGGAGAGGATAGTGACAACATTCAGCCAGTCACACACACACACACAACCCAAGTAACCACCAGGTATATATATTTTGTATTTGTTTTTCTAATCATATGTTAAACCATTTCCTCTCTCCCCTAGCAATATGTTCAATTCTTTGGTGTCTGGAAGATTTTTCATTTTTGTTTTTGTCTTTCTATGTCAAGATTTTAGCACAGTTCTTGGTATGTAGTATGTGCTTAATTGCTTGTTTATTGAATAAATTCTATGTATACTCAAGCTATAGAGAAATTTTCAAGTATCCTTTCATATTTATGCCCTCCACTAACTAATGACAAATGTTGCTTTCTTGTGGTTGATATTTCTATTTCATAACTATTTTCATAGTGTTTCATGTGTGTGATCCATCTCTACAAAGAGACAATAAGACAGTTGCTATTATTATTTCTTTAAGGTTCCTATCTGGATGATCATGACATAGTTTCTATTATTTTGTGTTTATTTTGTTTCTCTTGAACTATATATATATATATACATATATATATACATATATATATATATATTTATTTATATATATACTATATGTATATATATGCATATATATGATATATATATATATATGTATTTGTAATTATGAAGTTTTATCTGCTACTGCTTTACAATTCTATTCAACTCTAATATTCTATAATTCTCTGATTTTACTCTCATTTTAATTTATAGTCCCTGTAAGCTAGATGATTTGTAATTTCTTTAATACAATTTTAAATTTCCCACCTCCTGCAAATATTTGTTTGGAGCTCCAAATGAAATGCTTTTCACTCCTATTCCCACATGTTGAAATTCTACCCATCCTTCAAGTTCAGCTCAAATATTACTTCCTCTATAAAGTCTCCCTTATTCACCTAGCACGTGGTTGCTCTTCCCCATCCTGAAGTTTAGAAATGTTTAGAAATATCTTATCTTAGGATATAACATAGATATATTGAATGTCTTATCTGTCAAAATAGATTTTAAAAGTTTTCATTCCTTGAGGAATGAAATTTTTCTTATTCATTTCTGTTCCTCCTACAGTGCCAGTAAACAGAATAGGCTCTCAATTATTGTCCTTCTTGAAGAGGATCTTGACATTAGGGAAGATTATAAGAAAATGAATTTGGTTTAAATGAGGGTTGGTTGTGCAACTTTGCAGTTCCAGTGGAAAATATAGATCAGGAAGACTGGATTTAGGCCTGCAGTGGGAAACCTTGATCTCTTTAAACTAAGGCAATTGGCCTAATAGGTGATTAAGACTAGGTAAGAAATGAGGCAGTGAATGGCCCCTTTTACCTAGTCAAAAAACCAAACCAAAACAAAACAAAACTGTCTGGGAGGGGAAGATCCTCAGGGTTTCTAGACAAAACGGAAAAAAAAATGCTATTTACCTTTATTCTGAACCAATTAGGGACCAAACAATGATCAGAAGGATAGATTGTTCACACCCTGGAGTTTTTAAAGTGATATTGTCTGAGAGCTACACTAAGGAAGTAGTGGGGACATCAATGGCTGAAGAATAGCAGCTTCAAATGATAGTTGAAGGAATGGCCAGAATGCTATAAGAAAACATCAATATCAGTTAATCTCATGAGGCAATGGAGTTATCTTCAATAGTTATTACACTGTGAGCTATTTAAGATCAGGGACTGGTTTTTGTTCTTTTTGTCCCAATTTTTAGCATAGTGCTTGACATATAGGCTTAGTAAATGTTAACTTGATTTGAGTAATAATGACATCCAATTTGGTTATTTTGCCCTAACAGTTTATTAGTAAATTCTGAGCGAATGAATGTGTCTAATGAGTCCTGAGAACACATTAACAAAGTTCTCTTAGGAACTACTGAATACTATTCTTTTGGCTATGTTTATATCCTGTTATGATTTTATTTTACTCATAATAGTTTTGGTTTAATGGAACTATTAGAATTAGATTTTTTTAAATGTAGCATTAGAAGGGAATTTACTACTGTATAAGCACATATAAACATTGGTGAAAAACTAAAACAGATATTATTGAGTGGTTCTTGTTTAGAAATAAGCTTTTCACTTTGAATATAGGAATCCTGGGAATATTCATTTCAGTGATGTGAGGGCTTAGGGGTAGGAAGAGGTCACAAGAAGTGATGTGTGAGAGGTTTTTTTTTTTGGTTGCTGTTGTTTGTTTCCATTTTTCATTTGTGTTTTTTAGTAAAAAAAAAAATCTATGTCTAGTATAACATAATCATTGTCTTTTCAAAGGTAAAAGGGAACAGTGTGATCAGAAACCCTGTCTCATATTTATTGGCAATGTGACTTAACTTTTATTTTCTCAAGTGGAAAGCACACTGCACTCAGAGGAGTATGGTATAAATTCTGCCTCCAAATGTACAACTTCTATGACTTTGAGCAGGTCACTTATCTTTTTGGAGTTTCGTTTTCTTTATTTGTTAAATGAGGTAATTGGTCTAGATAAGTTGTTTTCAAACTTTTGTTCTCAATAACTTTAAACTATTAAAAATTACTGAGGATTTCTCCCAAAAGTTTTTGTGGGTTATATTTATATTTACCACATTAGAGATAAAAACTTATGTTGAATTTGCAAACTCTCTAAGTTTCAGAGACTCCCAGAATTCTCTGGACCACCCTGGTCTAGATGATCTCTTAGATGCCTTTCAGCCATAGAGCTAGGTTGCCATAACTTAGTAATACATTATTAAGTCATGAATAGGGTGCCATATGCATGTGTAAAGAGAGTTGTTTCTATTTTTATATTGAAAGGTGCTGTTCTGAGCCATTAAAAGGAATATCAACTGTTAGGAATAAAGTCAGGGAGGGTGTGATCATCTTCTTTTTGGGGTTCTCACCTCCCCAAGAAGTCAGGGATGGCGTGACCACCTGTGTCCTAAAACAAAAGAAAGTGGGAGATGTAAAGGGCTAGAACTGAGCAGATGTATTTAACCTAGCACTTAGGGCTAATCACCAATTGGACAATTCTCTATTAACATGTTTGGAGGATGACCTTACTCAACTCTATGCTGGCTCTATCTATGGGTATGGTGAGAGAAGGGAGGAGAGATCAGCAGGTAGAGTAGGAGGAGGAGGATCATTCTTTTGGTGGTGGGGAGAGAGGAAGGAGGTGTGGAGATTGCTAGATCTAATCCCCTTACTGAGAACCCAAAAGACCAAGAATAAAGACTTTTGCTTATCCTGACTCCGGCTGATTCTAAGATATCCAGGGTCACAACAATCAACTAAAGGTAATAGAAACCATTTTTTGCTCTAGCACAAGAGGCTTATATCTTTAGTGCAATGACATTTTCAAAATATTAAAGCAACAGTGCCCATTAATGTATCTGGTATAAGGCTTACATATAGCATGTATTTACTCTCTATTCATTGAAAAAAACAAGTATGTAGATGTGAGGGGATTTTGTTTTTTAATTATTTCTTGGTCTTGGTGATTTCAATTTCTCTCATTTTTCTTTCTTGTTTTCCCATTTGGAAACTGGGTGTCATTCAGACAACAGGCCAATTATTCACCATTTAGAATTCAATAGGATCTGGGTTAGTCTGGTTATACTGCTGTTCTGGTTGTAAGTAAGCTAACATGAAAAGTCAATATTCAGTGGTGACATTATGTTTGATTAATCAGCAAGGACATGTAAATTTAATGGGAAGTATCTGAATTACTCTAGATGGTAATTATTCACAATTGAAAAACTGGAACTTGCAAATACTGTAACCACAATGGATTGTTATTTATTTGGTTTAATTTCACATATAACTCATTGCTCAACAAAATCAATAACACAATTAAATTGGTTGAAAGCTATTTTACCATAATTTTCCTGCATTTCCCTTTATTTGATTTTATGTTCTCTTTAGATTAACTCTTTTATTTCTTTCCATTTTTTCTTGGAATATCTTAATATTCTAGTTTTAGAATGGGGGTAGTGACCTATGGCTATAAAGTATGTGCTCATCTGCTCATTTTCCTAATTTTGCTATACATGTGTCATGATCATTGCTGCTTTTCCATTTGGCTTCACTTGCTCATCCAAATCTGTCAACTCATTCTTGAAAGACTAAACTCAATTATCTCCTGATCCATACAATATTCCTTGGCAACTTCAGTCTGCAGTGCATTCTCCTTTTCTGAACAACATTACCATTTCTTCTATAAAATTTAGCAGCCAAGGAAACTAAAAACAAATAATTCAGCAATTGTTACTAATTTGATCTTTATAATTTATAGTGTAGGTACTATTGCCTCCATTTCTAATGAATCTGTAGCTCCACACTTTGGGACACATCCAAAGTTAGGAGGAATGATATGGATGATGTGCCAATAAAAGAAAGTGGAAAAAAGTGGTCAGTGAGGGCAGAAATGAATCAGGAGATTAGTGCCATGAAGTCCCAGTGAGGAAAGAGTATTTAGGAAAGGGTAAACATCAGGGTCAAATAAATAGAGGATCAAGAAGGATGAGGACTGAGAAATTACCATAAGATTCAGTAATTAAGACCAATAACAACTTTGTAGAGAGTAGTTTCAAGGAGGCTGAAAGACATTGCAAATGGACTAAGGAGTAAGAAGAGAGGAAGATGAAACACATAATATAGAGAACTTTTTCAAGGAATTTTCTGAAAAAGTGAAGAGAAAATGGATAATACCTTGAGAAGATGATAAGGTCTAGTGAAAGTTTTTAAGGTATGGTGAGGAGTCATGGGCATATTTGAAGAATATAGGGAAATAAATAGTTGGCAGTGAGAGATTGGAGAAAGAGGAAGAATGGAGAGAGAGAGAGAGAGAGAGAGAGAGAGAGAGAGAGAGAGAGAGAGAGAGAGAGAGAGAGAGAGAGAGAAGTTGAAGAGAATTAGAGAGAATAGGGATAGAAGATATTAGGTAATTGAAGGTACAGTATGCTGGAGAAGATGGGGAATATGCTTAAGTGAAATTGAGGGAATAGTCTTAGAAAGAAAGAGAGCTAAATCTATTTGTATCAGAGACTGGGGGAAAGGATAAAAGAATAAAAGTTTATGTCAAACGTTTTCAGATGAAAAGAATGAAAGAAG
The DNA here is from genome assembly GCF_048593235.1 of Sminthopsis crassicaudata. Taxonomy (NCBI): domain Eukaryota; kingdom Metazoa; phylum Chordata; class Mammalia; order Dasyuromorphia; family Dasyuridae; genus Sminthopsis; species Sminthopsis crassicaudata. The sequence continues at coordinate 559,513,032 of NC_133618.1, forward strand.
AGGGATCAATGTCCTCAATGTTTTTTTTCAGTAAAATAAGAGACAAAATCCTTAGCTGAAAGGTGGGAGGAGGTGCAGAAACCTTAGAAAGCGGAGGAGTGAAGTAGCAAGTAATTTAGGGAGGAACAAAAATCTATTTTGCTACAGCAAGGACTTAGTTGAGATTAGATAATATGACCTTCCAGCTTTCTTTAGTGGATCATTAGTAATAGCAAAAGAGGAGGCTGTGGGTGTTGGAGTGAGATTTGACAAGAAAGATAATAGGACTAGAGGGCATGAAAGTTGAGAGAAGAAGATAATGTACATTGAATTCTAAGCTCAAGATTTATGAGGGAGTGCAATGACATCATAGCAAGGGTAGTGGCTTCAGAAAATATCCAATGAGCTAGTAATTCTAGGAGTTGCTGAAGTGCTTGTGAGCTTGAAAAAGACAGGATAATATTTGGAATTCTTAGGGAGAAGTACATATTTTAGAAAATAAAGGGAGCCAAGACAACTATTGCAAGTCATGAAGCTTTATAAAACAATTTACTTAGATTGATTGATACATGATCTTCTTGATAAAGATAGTCTCTTCAGTGGTAAAGTACTTATTTCATTATGTCTTTTTTCCTTATATACATACATACACATAGATGTGTGTGTATTCCTGTGAGTTACACAGAAAAATTTAAAATGTTATGATATCTGTTTTTACATATTTTGTTAAATATTTTCTAATTATACTTTAATATCATTCAGATTTCACATGGTAGTGTTGCAGGCTGTATACAGGTAATATTTAATACCTCTGCATGCATTTTTAAATTTTTTTTGTTTTCTAGAATAACACTGGAATGATAATTCTTCATTTTTGGTACACAATTTAGCTATAATCAAACTCCCTTTATGGTCATGCATGTTCTTGATGACTAAAGTTTTATGCCATTTCTTGTGGACATCAATGCTAGTAAGAAAATATAGTGTAATAGAGTATAACCAGGTAGTACAACTAGAGCTTTGCTATATGCTACCAAAACTTCAAGGATGCTGCTAGCATTTATGCCACTTTCAGGAGGTAAAAGAAAAATTCAGTTCAGTGAGTATTTTCTGTGCAACAATTATTCGTTCACATTGGAAGGAACTTCCAAACAGTCTAGGTAAAGACTTCCCTAACAACCTCGTTTCACTTCCCAGCAACAATTATATCAGCAGCAGCCTCACAACAATGTCATGGTATCTTTTTCTTCATGAGACCTTGTGTATACAAGGTCCAAGGTTCATCCTTAAGGTGATCCTAATTGAGGTTTTTTTTTTCCCCAAATGCTATTCGAGGCCACTTCTCATGCAGCTAACTTGAGTGTTTACTCTAGGTGTGAGAATTGCTAGTTATGATTCTGTAGCCTACCTACACCCATTTATTTCTTTTCTTCCTTGGAGCATATCCTCTATGATACTGAAAAATAATTCAGGCAAGTATGTCATTCTTTGTTTTATTGCCCCCAATTAATACTGACAATTAGCAAGTCATAGAACAGAATCATCTCCCTGGATGAATTTATGTGATATCACCATATATGTTGGAGCCATTTTGCTTGGGGAAACACTTTAGATTTGTATTTTGTTCTACTTAATCAAATTGATTGACAAATAAACTATAGATAAAATAGGATTTTATGTGGTTTACATCTCTCCATCAATTGGCTCACTAGGAAGAAATGGTCTGTATCAAGATTGCATTGCTTTTGACTATGTTCTGCAACCTCTGACTCTGGCACTTAGGAAGGAAAAGAAGATGACTAAAAATTGTTTTCAGGGAGGCATCTCTCTAACTTTGTGACATAGCAGAATTAATGATATACTCTTTCATATAATTTGTATTTTAGGAACTCTTACAGTTTATAGCACAGCTCAATGAATGAACATAAAGGAACACAAATACTGTATATTTGGTAAAGATATCAAAGAAACAAGATTATCCAGAGTGACAAGGCTATATCACAAAGGAGTGGTCACTAGGATTTGTTACTCACCCTCTCATTCAAAGAGACATTTGGGTTGTATAATGAATAGAAAACCTGAGTTGAAGTTAGGAAGAGCCAAGTTCAAATCTTTCTTCAATCACTAACTGTGTAACCCTAGACAAGGCACTTATGTTCAGGTATATGTGGTAAGTATTGAACTAGAAAACAGTTAACTGCCTCTTCTATAAAATGGACATAAAAAGAGCATCAAACTCACAGGGTTTTGTGAGATCTAAGATAAATGACATACATTTATAAAGCTCTTTTGTTGTTGTTATTCAGTCAGTTTTAGTTGTATTTAAGTCTTTGTGATTCCATTTGGGGTGTACTTGGCAGGGATAATGGAGTGGTTTGACATTTCATTCTCCAGTTCATTTCATAGATGAGGAAATTGAGGTAAACAGGATTAAATGGTTACATCACCTAACTATAAAGCACTTTGCAATTCTTAAAATGATATACAACTGCTAGCTTATAGAATGCCTAAAGGTAACCTTAGAGGAGGAAAGAAGTTGATTATACTATCTACAGTAGACTTGCCCCAAGATCAATTTCTCTGCTATCACTGATGTGGCTGATGGAGACACCAGATGACAGTGGGCCCCCAAAATTGGGATTCTGTCATATGAAGAATTCATAATGACTATTCTCTTTGGAAGATAGATTTATTTAGGGAAGTAAATATGTATTTAGGGAAGTAAAAAAGACAAAATGAAGAGATACACCAAACCCCAGGAATGGTAAATATGAAATAAAATGGAAAGAGCATAGAAGGGGTTTTAATTATTAATGATGGAAAGGACAAGTTCCCTAGTGGGACTTGCCATTTACCAGGAGAAAAAAACCACACCTCATAGGATGGGGAATGCCCTTAATTGGCAGGCAAAATCATGAAGGGGATTTAGCACCCCATAAGAATTACCTAACTGTATGGAGAAGGATCAGGAGAGAAGTCACAAGGCATGATGGGGTTAGGAGAGACCATGTGGCTTGGAGGTAAGAGAAAATATACCATAAGACAGAGTATCATGATAGACTGACCCAAAGGAGGGCAGTGGCCATGGGATGAGTCATAAATAAATTTATAGGTAGAAATTAACCTCAGAAATAAGACTGGAATTTCTTTCCAAAACCCCTACAGAGGGTAGGCCTCAGAGGTTTAACAAAACTTGAATTTCTGACTGGATGACCTCCCCAGAGAGTGGGATAATGGAGCTAAACTGATTTCCAAAAGTGTCTTCATCCTGCTTGCTTCAGATCAATTCTTCAATTTCTCTCTATCTAACCTGCCATTCAGAACCTCATCACCATGAGTATGGAAATACAATCATCATTATCATTCACTTGTTATTTGCAAAATATTTCATATAAGTTATCTTGTTCTATACTCTTAAGAAGCCCTGTGATTTTAATATTATTATCTCCATTTTGCAAATAAGAAAATTGAGGCTGAGAGAGAATAAATGGATTGATTAAAGTCATATATGATCAGTAAGTGCCAGAAGAGGGATTGAAGCCTACAATTGCCTGACTCCAAGTCCAGCTAGGACTCTTTCTTCTAATTATATTAGGCTCATGCACACAAATGCACACAAATGATTGCATTTATATTCTATTTTACATATAGCATCTCTTTTGAGTCTCACATAATCCTGTGAGATTCCTACTACAGAGATTATTATCTTTATTTGCCAGAGATTTAAGAGAGGTGGAGCAATTCCTACATGATCACATCCCTAGCAAATGTCAGGATCTGGATTTTGATCCACGCTGAGGTGACTACAGATTCAGCCCTCCATTCACTAGAACATACTGTGCAACACTCTAGTAAATAATCTGTTTTGGAAAATCAGTTAAAAGTTTGTTTATGCCCCTCTAGGGTTTTTATGAAGTCATCAGGAGAAGATCCTCCATCTTGTAAAACATTTTATAGAGATAAAGCAGACATATGTGTCAGCAGCTTTGTGCCTTGTGGGCCACTTTTGTTTTTGAAAATGTACCACATTTCTTATTCTATTGGGATTTCACCCTCTCTAACACATTTTATGCAATGCAGTTGTGTTTGTTTTTTCAGAAGAGATTTCTTGTATAAGCATTTGGCCAGATCCAGATCTTCTCAAGTTCATTTTAAAAAAATGTAATTTCTACCTACTCACATTAAGTACAGAAATTACTGAGTCCATTATTATAAATAGCTCAGAAATTTAAATTCTATCTAGGATCTATTTGTTGTCCCTTTTCCCTATTTCATTTATAAATGATATTGTGTATCATTTTCTACAAAGGATCATAAAGCTGGAAGGAACCTAAAAATCAGTTTAATCCAACTCTCTCATTTGTTAGTTGAAGAGCTAACATTTAGAGAAGTTAAACAACATGATCACATAGGTATTAATGGTATAATTAAAAACAAGTCTAAATCCAGTAATTGGTTCCAGGTCAGCCCCCATTTGGTCATCATTTGGGTCCTGATTGACTCAGATTGAATGTAAATAGCAATAATTTCTGCTTTAGCCAAAAAATGCTAAGGGTGTTACCCTCCAATATTTATTTATTTAGTTAGATTTTTTTTTTAACTAGGTGAAAGAGGAGATTCTTTGTCTCAGTGAAAATGAAATATATTGAAGACCTTAACTTAAAGTGGACAAGATCTCCCGTTGCATCCAGGACTATCTCCAGTCATCTTGATCTATATCTTGCCATTGAACCCAGTTGACTCTGGAGGGAAAGTGAGACAGATGACCTTGCACAGCCCTCCCTTATTTAAATACAATTCACTTGCATTTCATGGCATGATACCATGACTTTCTTCAAGAATGAAGGACAAACAACCTAATCATTTTCTCAATTACTTTTCACTCTTTTGGAGAGATAATATTCCTCGTTTTCTAAATCAGAATTGTCCTTGCATTATATGATTCCACTTTGTAAGGATATTAAAAATTTGCTATATGTGATGATTTCTGACTTCTTTGGACCATATTGTACCAGTGCTTTTTCATTAATGAACCTCTTTAAGATACAGTGATGGTCATTTTTCTGACTTCTGACAAGTTTCCTATTTTTCAGTCAATTGTTTTAACAGGTTAAACTGTAGGTGCTTCAATAGTACAATAACACGCACTTTATTCTAATGTCTCTTTTTGTTGTAATTTGGTATTGATTTTATTATTTATTCTAACCATTTGGTGAGCTAACTGCAAAAATACAATTGATTATGAAATGACTTTTCAGCAGTCATTTCCCTGTCAAGATATAAACAAGTCATGAGAGTTTATGTATATGTATACAAGTATGTATGTATATGTATGTGTGTTTTTTAAAATGTTGTTCAATGTTTTCCTTCTATGCCTGAACCTCTATACCAGGGATTCTTAACCTGGGATTCATAAAGCTTTTTTTTCATTGATAACTATTTCAATATAACATATTCTTTGTAAATAATTTTTCTTTCAATTTACATATTTAAAAGCATCATATTATGAGAAGTGAATCATAGGTTTTCTTAAGATGCCATTTGGATATACAACACATAAAAGGTAAAACACTTCGGTCCTAAATTATATTCTTGATCCTGAACTGTATTTTCCAATATAGTTTTTATCCCTTGTACTCCATTTTGCATTGAAGTACTGACTATCAAATTTATATGTTGATTTTGTTTTGAAGACCTTTTCAGAATTTCTCTACTTCATCTCTTATAATAGATGTTGGCCTTCATGGAATTTTTTTACTTCATCTATTGTCTTCTAAGATATTGTTGTCTTCATGGAAGTGCATTTCCTTTGGCTTTTAGGAGTACCACAAGGTAACATGGCCTTATCAGGTTCCTCATAAAATATTTCTTGATATCTTTGGAAGATCAATAAAACAAAGTCTACTGATTCCTTCATTCACTTGAGGACAATTTTTGATTTGTCCTTCCATTTAGTTGCAGCTTTAAAAATATATTCCCTTACATCTAAATTGAAAGTATCTATACAAATGGTGTTCATTTCTTTCAATACAATATAGAGTTATAAACTTTTTGGCTGTTGAGATAAAGCTCATCGTCAGAATACTAAAGTCAAATCAATGTCTGTATATACTCTATGAATCATATAATTCCTTATACCCTCCATCCCACTTTTCACCACTGTTCCTGGAGAACTGAAATGGTCCTGTGGTGGACTGGAGGCTGTTTTGTATTTGTTTCTGTTTCATGGGTTGCTATGGCCAAAGAAATCATCACCTAGTGCCTAACATTCCAATGATGAACTACTCCATATTTAGCTATGGTGGTCCTTGGAGAGAAGATTTAGCCACTTGCCAACCTCATACTCAAAACCTTTCTAGCTTAGTAAAACTTGCCAGAGATTGAGCTTCATTAACATAGCTTTTAGGGACTCAAGGTCATCTCCTCAATGTCATAAAGAGATATTGATTGCAGCTGAATTTTTTTGACAGAGGATGAAACAACAAAGTAAATGAAATAACCAGCTTAAAATAATTTAAAAAGTAATAAGAAAAATTGACCCTAGGGATTAGTTACTTTTTTAAAAAAATGAATTTAGTACAAGGAAAATCTCTGAGCAAAATCTAGAAAAACAGAAGGGTTTGCATTGTTATTTGACATTTGGTTTCACCCTGAGAGCTCTATGCTCTCATAGAGAAAGGAATATAATGTAGTGAGAAAAAGCCATAGATTAAAAAGGATGGATCAAACTAAATTATGGTATCAAAAATTCAAAAGTAGCTAGTCCCTTTATCTTAGGCTTGTACATACCTACTGTGGCAAATATGTCCATATGCCAAAAGGTATGGTAAATACAGAGGTGATTAGTCTGTTTGGAACCAGGAAAATTGAAATTTAATTAAATGTAGCTGGATTAAATGAAGACTTATTTTAAATAGGTAGAAGTGAGTAGCAAGATATGAGAATGTGGTGATTCCTGATGAAGGAATTGGACCCTTAGGATGAACCAGTATATTCCCATCAGAGTGAGGGAGGCACTGAATCCTTAGAGAGACTTCATAAAGAAATTGTAAACTATTAGAAGAGCAGAGAGGGATTTCATGGTGAGCTGAATGGGAACAGAGTGATTAGCATAACAAACCATTATGTTATGTGTTGAAGACAAGGAATCGCAGAAAAGCATGAAAAAGGGAAACATTAGGAAACTCATCTGTATTCACTATGATAAGAAGCACAAAGTTTGATTAAGTAAGAGATTATTTCCCTTGGAATAACCATAAACTGCACATTTCATTGTGAAACAATTCTCTGACCTGATTGGAGGTTTGGACTACCTGGGGAAAATCCATAAGAGGATTTTTATGCAAAGATAGAACTACTATCATGTACTTATTTCAGTCAGTTTCTAATGTAATTTCAAATTCTTCTGTCCACAGCAATGGAGTCAAATTCAAACACTTATAAATGGATTGCAGTGGATCTAGAAATTGACCTAGAAAACTATAATTTAACATCTACTTTCTATTTTTTAAATTTATTTTGTTACACATTTCCCAATTACATTTTAATCTGGTTTCCTTGGCACTCAGGAAAATTGTGGCATAAGGGCTAGAGATAGCTTACACATTTGACCTAAAATATCTTTTAACTCAGGGATTCTCTGCTTGAACACATTCTGGGATAGCTGTGATGCTTTATTAACCAAACTATCAACAAGATTATGGATTTCATTATGGAAAATAGTACACTGGTTAAAAAAAAAGTATTACAATCACAGTCAGTCTAAGGCATCTCATTCTTCCTGGTTAATAAATCAATATAATTTCATTAGATTCTTGGATCTTGTTTCTAGCTACCATTGAAAAAATAGGTATTGCCTTAGAGATTTGATTACTAGGCTTGTGCACCAAAGAGATCATGGGTTAGAAGGAAGTCTCCATCTAGATCTAAATATTTACAACCGCACTTTTTGTGATAGCAAAGATATGAAACAAAGTAGATGTATATTAATTGGGGGAACGATTAAGTAAATTGCTTACATGGATGTAATGGAATATTACTGTGTACTGTATGACAACAGCTGTGAAGAATATAGAGAAACATGAAAAGACTGATGTCAACTGATACAGAATGAACTAAGTAGAGCCACCAAAACATTATATGCAATGACTATAGCAATGTAAATGAAAGAACAACCCCTCTAGAAATACAAAAATAAATGTTGTGAAATTATAATGATCAGATATGATTAAAGAAAAAAAAAGACATGAGACACTTCTATACCAACCCTTGCCAGAAGTGGAGGTCCAGAATGATTGTTCAATAGTCATATTTTCAAACTTTTGCAGTGTACTGATCAGTAATGATGATTTTTCTCTTTTTTTTCTCATCTTTAAAAATGCTATTTGTTATATAAAATTATTCTCTGGGAAGGCTGAAAGACATGCTGGAGGAAATTAAGATGATATAAAAATGTATCAATAAAAATATTAAAGAAGGAAGATGATACACTGTTTTCTCCAAATTTTGCCATTTTGAGATTGGAAAGAAGCTTAACTTGAAATAATTCACCTCTCAGGTAAGTATATTATATATTATCTTTTAATAGTCCTTAATTAAAAGGAAATTTATGTAATGCAAAAGAATTATAATTTAAGAAATGTCCATTTAGTGAAAATTATCATAAGAGAACATCAAAAGGTCAACAAAGAATGAAATTCCTCCAAAGTGATGTAAAAGTAAAAGTGATTTTACCTTTAACAGATGGAGAAATAGGAAAGATAAATGTATTCAACTAACTTAGTGGAAGCAAATTACATATATATATATATAGCCACTGGATCATTTGAGCACATGTAGGACAATACAAGAAAGATATGAGCTAGATGAGGCCTTTAGGGCCATTTCTTTCAATTGATTACAACAAAGCTACAATTAAAAGGGCTTATGGTGGTATTCTTTTCCAGAATATATATCTTACTCTAAATAAGCAGCATTCCTGCTAAGCAGCAGATTCTTCCTTGCCCATATGTTTGCTACAATGAACCTCAATATTAGTGTTATTTCTAATGTTGTTTCAAACAGTTATCTTCCTTGGAAGCTCAATACTAACAGCTGGAAGATAAATGCTGCAAACAGAAATTAGAGAAAAACACAGAAAAAAAAAAAACAAGAATATTCTTCTGAGTTTCTTACAATTCTAGTCTTTCTTGGTTTGGGGGACACATGGATCCTTTCTGTGCCAGTACTCCTGTGTTTTAGCCAGAATGTCATGTCTTTTTAGAAGAAACTGATTTTTTTTGTGTGTTCTGGGGAATGAAAAATGAATGTTTTGTCTAACAAATAACCCAGTTTTAGCCTCTGGCAGTTTTCCCCCACAAAACTCTGTCCCAAATCAGAAGAAATGTTCATTGTAGGTCTCTTATAAGCTGACTAAGACACTGGCAAGAGCTGGTCAAATGTGGTCAAGCCAGGTACTATCTGGCACAAAGTTACTAATTTTGGTTACCTCCATCTGAAGTCTGACTGTGGGAGGTTGGAATTCTAATCAAGTCTGCTGATGTCAGATGGGTGTTCGTCATGATCTAAAAATAGCATATCCTGTTAGGAACAACATGAGAGTTGAGAAGATCAACTGGGACAATACACAAGAGATTAATAGTGATGAATATTAGAGATTTATCTATGTTCCATAGGGCAAGAATAGGTATTTAGATGATATTTGAAGTAATTTTGGTGCTGGTATGCTTAAGTTGACTAGCTCCTATGTGTGATGCATTATAATATATGAGAAAGTGAAAATGTGTATAACAAAAAATAAGAAGATTGCAATATCTTGGTTATGTTGGGTTAAGGTTTTCCTTTCCATTATTCTATAGTGGCAATTATTCTTCCACCTCTGAGAAGGAAAATCCAATATATATTTGCATGATATGTCTTTATTTTTCTGAGTGTTGGTGTAATCTGTGGTTAGATGGCATGCTATTTGTGAGCTAGTGCATAGAGTAGGATCTGAATAATACAATGCCATATATGATCTATAATGAAGGCTCCATCATAACTGGAGGATCCTGTCTGATTGTAGGCATCTTCATGACATATTTTGACATAATCTTTCAGAGATGGCTTTATCTGGTCAAGATTATCATTATCAAAAAATAACCATTTATTAAGCATCTCCCATGTGACAGACACTACTTCAAGTATTCAGGATAGAAATATATACATAAAATAATCCCTCTCCTCAGAGATATATATATCTATCCATTACCACCACCCATCCCCATTAGGGGAAGAGAGGTAAAACAATGGTGTCAAATATACAACAGTGGTGTCAAAGTAAAATGAAAACAATCCTTGAGAGTTGCATATTGCTTTAGACAACTTCAAATTGAAATTATATCTGATATATTGTATTTTTATTTATCTTTCTAGACATTTCTCAATTAATTTTAATCTAGTTCAGGCTCTTTACCCAGGAATTTTGTGGATCTTTTGTCCTTTTGCAGCCTCCAAATGTGACATCTTTACTATGCATTATATTTATAGATAAGTAACTAGAGTATCAAAGTAGGCCGAGAAAAAATACAGTAATCATGTACTGACAACTATGGGGAAGTAGAAATGAATCTTGAAGGAATTTACAGGAATACTGAATCTTGAGGAAACCTAGTTTCCAAGAAGTAAAGAGCATTCTAGGCATGAGGTAGACTTCAAAGAACATAAAGGTCACCAAGACAAGAACTGGAATTTTAATAGAATATCTGATACAAGGGAGGGTAATTGGGCTAGTTTGGCTAGTGCATATAATGCATGATGGGGAGAAATGTGTAATCAATCTGGAATAATAAGCTGGAGTCATACTAAATATTTTCAAGCTCAAACAAGAGAGTTTGTATTTAATTATATAGATAAAAGAGAATATCCTCAAATTCTTAAGAAAGGAAATATGGTTAGACCCAGATTTTAGAAATGTCACTTTGGTAAATGTATAGGGAACAGATTCATGAGAAAAGAGACTAGATTATAGATAATTATTCAATTCATTCATTATCATTATATTTAATAATGAGTATCAACTTAGTAACAAAAAACTGAAAATGAAATGATGCCCATTGACTGGAGAATGACTAAACAATCTATGATACATCAATGTAATAGCATATTATGTTGAATGAGAAACAATAAATATGATGAATATGGAGTAGCATGGCTAAATTTATATGAGCTTATGCAAGTAAGAAAAAGCAGAAAGACAATAAAACAGGAAAATAATATACACAATCTTTAGAACAATGGAAATAGAAAGAACAATAAAAACAATTGAACTGAATGCTGTAAATTTTCTTTATATCTATATCTATATCTATATATATATCTATATATTAAATTAATTTTATAATTATAACAATTTTTGACAGTACATATGCATAAGTAATTTTTTACAACATTATCTCTTGTACTCCCTTCTGTTCTGAATCTTTCCACTCCTTCCCTCCACCCCCTCCCCTAGATTGCAGGCATTCCCATACATATTAAATATGTCATAGTATATCCTAGGTATAATATATGTGTGCAGAACTGAGTTTGTTGTTGTTGTTGTTGCAAAGGAAGAATTGGATTCGGAAGGTAAAAATCATCTGGGGAGAAAAACAAAAAATGCTAACAGTTTAGACTCATTTCCCAGTGTTCCTTTTCTGGGTGTAGCTGATTCTGTCCATCATTGATCAATTGAAATTGGATTAGCTCTTCTCTATGTTGAAGATATCCACTTCCATCAGAATACATCCTCATATAGTATCATTGTTGAAGTACATAATGATCTCCTAGTTCTGCTCATTTCACTCAGCATAAGTTGATGTCTCTCCAAGCTTCTCTGTATTCCTTCTGTTGGTCATTTCTTACAGAATAATAATATTCCATAACATTCATATGCCATAATTTACCCAACCATTCTCCAATTGATGGACACCCATTCATTTTCCAGTTTATAGCCACTACAAAAAGGGCTGCCACAAACATTTTGGCACATACAGGTCCCTTTCCCTTCTTTAAGATTTCTTTGGGATACAAACTCACTAATAACACTGCTGGATCAAAGGGTATGCACAGTTTGATAACTCTTTGGGCATAATTCCAGATTGCTCTCCAGAATGATTGGATTCATTCACAACTCCACCAACAATGCATCAGTGTCCCAGTTATCCCACATCCCCTCCAACATTCATCATTATTTTTTTCCTGTCATCTTAGCCAATCTGATATGTGTGTGGTGGTATCTCAGAGTTGTCTTAATTTGCATTTCTCTGATCAATAATGATTTGGAACACTCTTTCATATGAGTGGAAATAGTTTCAATTTCATTATCTGAAAATTGTCTGTTCATATCCTTTGACCATTTATCAATTGCAGAATGGCTTGATTTCTTATGAATTAGAGTCAATTCTATGTATATTTTGGAGATGAGGCTTTTATCAGAACCTTTAACTGTAAAAATGTTTTCCCAATTTGTTACTTCTAATCTTGTTTGCATTAGTTTTGTTCATACAAAAGCTTTTTAATTTGATGTAATCAAAAATTTCTATTTTGTGATCAATAATGATCTCTAGTTCTCCTTTGGACACAAATCCCTTCCTCCTCCACAAGTCTGAGAAGTAAACTATCTTATGTTCTTCTAATTTATTTATGATCTCGTTCTTTATGCCTAAATCATGGACCCATTTTGATCTTATCTTACTATGTGGTGTTAAATGTGGGTCCATGCCTAGTTTCTGCCATACTAATTTCCAGTTTTCCCAGCAGTTTTTGTCAAATAATAAATTCTTATCCCAAAAGTTGGGATCTTTGGGTTTGTCAAACACTAGATTGCTATTTTTATTCATTATCCTGCCTTGTGAACCTAATCTATTTCACTGATCAAATAGTGTATTTCTTAGCCAATACCAAATGGTTTTGGTGACTGTTGCTTTATAATATAGTTCTAGATCAGATACAGCTAGGCCACCTTCATTCGATTTTTTTTTTTCATTACTTCCCTTGAAATTCTCGACGTTTTGTTCTTCCATATGAATTTTGTTGTTATTTTTTCTAGGTCATTAAAATAGTTTCTTGGGAGTCTGATTGGTATAGCACTAAATAAATAGCTTAGTTTAGGGAGTATTGTCATCTTAATTATATTCGCTCAGCCTATCCAAGAGCACTGAATGTCTTTCCAATTATTTAAATCTGACTTTATTTTTGTGGCAAGTGTTTTGTAATTTTGCTCATATAATTCCTGACTCTCCTTTGGTAGATATATTCCTAAATATTTTATACTAACAACCGTTATTTTGAATGGAATTTCTCTTTGTATATCATGCTGTTGGATTGTGTTGGTAATGTATAAAAATGCTGAGGATTTATGTGGATTTATTTTGTATCCTGCAACTTTGCTAAAATTCTGAATTATTTCTAATAGCTTTTTAGCAGAGTCTTTAGGGTTCTCTAAGTATACCATCATGTCATCTGCAAAGAGTGTTAGTTTGATTTCCTCATTACCTACTTTAATTCCTTGAATCTCTCTCTCATCTCCTATTGCCGAGGCTAGCATTTCTAATACAATATTGTATAGTAATGGTGATAGTGGGCAACCTTGTTTCACTCCTGATCTTGCTGGGAAAGGTTCCAGTTTATCGCCATTACATATGATGTTTACTCACGGTTTAAAATATATGCTCCTTATTATTTTAAGTTTTAGTCCACTTATTCCTATACTCTCAAGTGTTTTTAGTAGGAATGGATGTTGGATTTATCAAATGCTTTTCTTGCATCTATTGAGATGATCATATGGTTTTTGTTAATTTGGTTATTGATATAGTCGATTATGCTAATAGTTTTCCTAATATTGAACCAGCCCTGCATTCCTGGTATAAATCCCACTTGGTCATAGTGTATTATCCTGGGGATGATTTTCTTTAGTCTTTTTGCTAATATTTTATTTAAGATTTTAGCATCAATATTCATTAGGGAGATTGGACTATAATTTTCTTTCTCTGTTTTCAGCCTACCTGGTTTAGGTATCAGTACCATGTCTGTGTTATAAAAGGAATTTGGTAGGACTCCTTCAATCCCTATTTTTTTTTTTTACTTCTTCCTCTGTTAATCTGGGCAAGCTATATTTTTGAAGGTATTCTTCCATTTCATTTAAGTTATCGAATTTATTGGCATAAAGTTGAGCAAAGTAGCTCCTAACTATTGTTCTAATTTCCTCTTCATTAGTGGTGAGTTCTCCCTTTTCATTTTTAAGACTAACAATTTGCTTTTCTTCTTTCCTTTTTTTAATCAGATTTACTAAGGGTTTGTCTATTTTGTTGGTTTTTCATAGAACCAACTCTTCATTTTATTAATTAATTCAATAGTTTTTTTTTTTTTACTTTCAATTTTATTAATCTTACCTTTTATTTTTAGAATTTCAAGTTTTGTCTTTGGGGGTTTTTAATTTGTTCCTTTTCTAGCATTTTGTTGTAAGCCCAATTTGTTGACCTTTTCTTTCTCTATTTTATGCAAGTAGGCCTCTAGAGATATAAAACTTCCCCTTATTACTGCTTTGGCTATATCCCACACATTTTGGTATGGTGTCTCATTATTGTCATTTTCTTGGGTGAAGTTATTAATTATGTCTATAATATGCTGTTTTACCCAATCATTCCTTCATATAAGATTATTTAGTTTCCAATTATTTTTTTTTTGGTCTATTTTCCCCTGGCTTTTTATTAAATGTAATTTTCATTGCATTGTGGTCTGAAAAGGATGCATTTACTATTTCTGCCTTACTGCATTTGAGGTTTTTATGTCCTAGTATGTGATCAATTTTTGTATAAGTTCCATGAACTGCTGAGAAGAAAATATGCTCCTTTTTTGTCTCCTTTTAGCTTTCGCCAAAAATCTATCATATCAAACTTTTCTAGTATTCTATTTACCTCTTTGACTTCTTTCTTATTTATTTTGTGGTTTGATTTATCTAATTCTGAGAGTGCAAGGTTGAGATCTCCCACTATTATAGTTTTGCTGTCTATTTCTTTTTGCAGTTCTCTTAATTTCTCTTTTAAGAATCTAGATGCTGCACCACTTGGAGTGTATATGTTTAATATTGATACTGCTTCATTATCTATGCTATCGTTTAGCAGGATATAATGCCCTTCCTTATCTCTTTTAATTAGATCAATTTTTGTTTTTGCTTGATCTGAGATGAGGATGGCTACCTCTGCTTTTTTGGCTTCACCTGAAGCATAGTAGATTCTGTTCCACCTTTTTACTTTTATTCTGAATGTATCAGAATGTACCTGTTTCAGGTGTGTTTCCTGTAAACAACATATATTAGGATTCTGACTTTTAATCCACTCTGTTAACTGCTTCCTCTTTATGAGGGAGTTTACCCCATTCATATTTATAGTTAGAATGACTAATTCTATATTGCTTGCCATCCTGTTAACCCTTGCTTATGCTTTTCTCCTTTCCTTCCCTCTTACCCCCCTACCCAGTATTAAATTTGTGAACACCACTTGCTTTTCACAGCCCTCCCTTTTTTGTATTCCTCCCCCACCTTAAAGTTCCTCTCCCTATTTTACCCCTTTTTCTCACAATTTCTGTATTCCCTTCCCCTTAGCTTACTCCTTCCCTATCACTTTTCAATGAAGTGGAAGAAGTTTCACCATAAATCAAATATGTCTATTGATACACACTATGTTCACCCCCCTCCTTTCTTTCTCTCAGATATAATAGGTTACCTTTGCTTCTTCATGAGATGTAGTACTACCACTTTACCCTTTTTTATGATATAATTTCTTTTCCACCTCTAGTTTCTAGGACAAATAGTACATATGTTCTTTACATATTTTTATAACAGAAGTATAGTTCTCAAGATTTCTTTTTACCTTTTTAAAAATTTCTTGAGTTCTGTATTTGAAGATCAAACATTTTGTGTAGATCTGGTTTTTTCATCAAGAATAGATGGAATTCATTTATTTCGCTAAATGTTCATCTTCTTCCCTAGAAAACAATGCTCATTTTTGCTGGGTAAGTTATTCTTGGCTGCATACCAAGTTCCTTAGCCTTTTGGAATATCATATTCTAGGCCCTTCATTCCTTTAATGAGGATGCTGCTAGATCCTGGGTTATCTTTATTGTGGCCCCTCTATATCTGAATTGCTTTTTTCCAGCAGCTTCCCAAATTTTTTCCTTCATGTGATGGTTCTTGAACTTGGCCACCATATTTCTTGGCATTTTGATTTTAGGGTCCCTTTCAGTAGGTGATTGATGAATTTTTTCATTGTCTACTTTACCCTCTGTTTCCACAACGTCTGGGCAGTTCTCTTTGATAATTTCCTGGAAAATAGTGTCTAGGCTCTTTTTTTCCTCACATTTTCCAGGGAACCTGATTATTCTCAAATTGTCTCTCCTGGATCTGTTTTCCAGGTCTGTTGTCTTTCCAATAAGGTGCTTGACATTCTTTTCAATTATTTCATTTTTCTGATTTTGCTTGACTACTTCTTGGTTTCTCCTTGAGTCATTCATTTCTACTTGTTTGATTCTAATTTTCAATGATGCATTTTCTTCACTCACTTTTTTTTATATCTTTTTGTAATTGTCCAATTGAGTTTTTATCTTCTATGGATTTTTTTTCCATTTCATCCATTTTATTTTTTAGAGAGCTGTTTTCTTTTTCCAGCTCACTAATCCTGTTTTCCTTGGAGTTGTTTACCTTTTCTAATTCACTAATTTTGTTTTTCAATGATTTAATTTCTTTATCCACTCTGTCTTTAAATGTGTGGGATGACTTCTCCAGACTCTCTTGTCAAGCTTCCCTTTCCTTTTCCCATTTCTCTTCTAGCTCTCTTGTGAGAGCCTTTTTAATTTCCTCTATGAGAGTTTTGTGTATTGAAGAACAGATCATATCCCTCTTAGGGGATTCCTCTGGAGACAGTCTGCTTTTAGTCTCCTCAGGGTTTGAAGATTGCTCTCTATCCATACAGAGGCTGTCAATGGTTAGAGCTCTTTTAAATTTTTTTGTTCATTTTGTCAGAGCAGGAATCGAAGAAAACAAATTGACAAGAGAAACAATGAGCTCTCTGGGGAGGGGGAAACATGGAATATACAGAACACACTTTGAAGTTTACATGGTCTGTTTCTGGTGGGGCTGGATGGAGAACCAGGCTTCCTCTACAGACTGCGGGAGACAGCAGCGAGGCACTAACAGGACAGAGATGGTTGTGCTGCCTCTGCGCTCTGAGGCTCTAAGAACATGCTGAGTCACTCCAGGTGGAGGTGGGGGTGGCAGGTCCCTACAGACACTAGCTTTCCCGGGTTTTCTTCTTTACCTCCGGTGTTTACACCTTCTCTTCTGGTCCTGGCTTGCTGCCAAGATGGAATATCCACACTGGGGTAAAGGTCGTTTCACAGAAACATAAGAGATCTCCCCCCTCCCCCCTCGGGTCTGCACAGTGTGAGCTGCCTGCCTAACTCTCGCTGCCTGCCCTCAGTCTGCACCCAGTTTGTTCATCCCCTCCCCCAAGCAAATACATACCTTTTCTGGTGAATTTTAAGAATGTCTTCTGTTGGTGATTATTTGTGGGTTTCTTTTCTGGTCAAGCATTAATTCCGAGGCTTGTCATGACGTAAGTTCTGAGAGAAAACGCAGAGCTCAAGCAGCTGTCTGCCTCCATGCCGCCATCTTGGCTGGAAGTCTGAATGCTGTAAAATTTCAATGATGAAATTTACCCAAAGAAAAGATATGAGAAGGCAACTTATCCTACCTCTTTGCAGGATGGAGGGGAGGTACATGTGTGTGGTTTACTATACAAGGTTGTGTTAGATTGCTGCATTTTTAGTGTGAGTATTTACAACTCAGAAATTGGCAAATACTGCATATGAGGACTTAATTTATTATTTTGTTTTTATCTAGAATTAAGAAATTTATGGAGAAGATATTACCAATGTAAACTTCAAAGTGTGTTCTGTATATTCCATGTTTCCCCCTCCCCAGAGAGCTGATTGTCAGGTACTTACCAGCAAGCTCTTGGCTATAAACATCAGACTTTTTCACTGTACTGATTAGTTTTGATTATTTGCTTTCCCTTCTTTTTTATTCTTTGTTATAAGCATTTCCTTTCTGGAAGGAATTCCAGGAAGGATCAGAAATGTGGGTGATATAAAAACAAAGGACATATATAAAATCTTTATTTTAAAAAAGTGGCAAATATTCTAAATGTATGTAACTGTAGCAAAATGCTTTGCACGCTAAAATTATTATCAACTTAGGGTTCATTCTTCCCAATTAGGAAGATAGTTTATGGTGGAGATATTAATATGAAAGTATGAAATTTCAATAAAGCTAAAACAAAGAACAGTTTAGGTACAGAGTTACCTAAAGTCCAGTAAAAGGATACTTTTAGTAGTAGTTTTTAAAAATAATTGAATATCCCCATCATTCAAGAAATTCTGCTTTCCATGACACTGAGATATTTATTTTATAATGCCAAGTTGTATGTGCTACAATGTAGCTCAGAATTATTCACTATCAGTAATGAATAGTGGAGTTATTTTCAATCATTGCTAAAGGTATACAAATCCTTGTCTCAGCTCTGACATCTCAGAAATTAAAAAGTGTAGAAATCAAAAGGAACCTTCCTAGGCATGTGATAGTTGTCTTTGACATTAATATGTGCATTAAGAGTATTTGTCTGGAGATATGATAAAGATGACAGACTAGGGAATGTAATAGAGTCAAATATGTGGATATTACTCAGAGGCAGATTTGTATGGAGCTTAGGGGGCTCCTGGCCCTGGACTATTCATATACTCTCTATGAACATCACTGTTGTCATCTGCAAAATGTAGATAACAGTAAGAACTATCTTATAATTCTTTTGAGAAAAAGCATGTGCTTTGCAAATCTTCAAGTATTCTAAAAATATGAGTCAAAATGATGATGGTGATAATGATAAAAATGAATCTTGCTGTCAACTTATTTGTGGGAGTTTAGACAGAAAAATTCCTGAAACAAGTTACTATCCTATTATTCTTTTATGTTTAACATTCTATGGACTGTTATATAGGTGGACAAGATAAAAATATTTATTGAGAAATAATTTTTATTTATTCTGTTAAATATTTCTGAATTAAATGTAAAAAAATATTAGTCAACACTTTGAGTTTCAAATTTCCTCCTTCCCACTTAATTTGTCCCACTTTCTTGACATTGATTATGCAACTAAAATCATGTGAAACACATTTCCATATTAGCTATTTTGTAAAAGAAAATATAAAAAAAAGAAAAAGAAAATTTCAAAAAAAGTATACTTCAATCTATATTCAGAGTTCACCACTTTTCTCTCTAGAACTGGCTAGCATGAATGAATACATGAATGGATTTTCTTTCTGCTGAATCAATTTTGAAGTGAATGAAGTTCTATCATTGCCCCCTCTTTTCATACCCTGTCTTTTCCCTGTCCATTGTAAAAGCTCTTTCTTGCATGCCTTTCTTATATGAGATAAATTTTTCTTTTTCTTTTTCTTTTTTTTGTCCCTTCCCTCTTCTCTCAGGGCATCCTATTTTCTCACATATCCATTTTTAAAAATATCATCCCAAGTACAATTGACTCATTCCTGTGCCCACTTTCTATTTAGAATATTTCTAAATTCCCTAAAATGATAAAGTTCTTAGAAATTATGTGTATCATCTTCCTATACAAAAAAGGTAAACAGTTTAACCTTTTTTCAATCTTGTTTGATTTTTCTTTCATGTTTACATTTTTGTGCTTTTTCTGAATCTTGTATTTGAAAGCCAAATTTTCTGTTCAACTCTGATCTTTTCATCAGGAATACCCGAAAGTCTTTTATTTCACTAAGTATCATTTTTTTTCTTGATGGATTATACTGAATTTTGTTTGGTATCTTGCTTAGAATCTCAGTTCTTTTGCCTTCCAAAATATCATATTCCAAGTCCCCTGCTTTTTAATTTGGAAGGTATAATCTTGCATGATTTTGACTATGATTATGAATATGTTATTTATGCCTGATAGAGTATTTTCTTTTTGACCAAGGAGCTCTTGAATTAGGCTATTATGTTCCTGGAATTTTTCCTTTGGGGATCTGTTTTATATGGTGATGAGCATGTTATTTTTATTTCTACTTTATATTCTAGTTGTAGTATATTAGGACAATTTAACTTGATACTTTTTGGAAAAATAATATCTAAGTTCTTTCTTTGATAATGGCTTTCAGGTAGTTCAAGAATTCTTAAAATGTCTTTCTTTAATCCATTTTCTATATCATAAAATGAGATATTTTATGTAATCTATTTTCATTCTTTTAACTTTGTTTTTATTGTATCTGTGTCTCATTTTCCCAATTCTAATTTTTAAGAAATTAAAACTTTTTGTGAGTTTTTTTGCCTCTTTTTTCCATTGGGACAAATTAATTCTGTTCTGAAAAGAGTTATTTTCATCACTGAATTTCTGTATCACTTCTCATTTAGTCAATTATGTTTTTAAGGTGTTATTTTTTTCAATATTTTTTGCCTCAATTTATCAAACTGCTCATTTTCTTGTCATAAACTTCTTTCATTGCTTTCATTTCTTTATCCAGTTTTTCCCTTTACTACTCTTATTTGATTTTGAAATCTGTTTAGCTCTTTCAGAAGTTCTTGGACTAGGGTTCAATTCATCTTTTTTTTTTCTTTTAAGGCTTTACTTACAATTGTTTTGACTTCATTTTCTTTTGAATTTCTGTCTTCATCTTTTCTTTCACCATAGTTTTTATGGCCATGGTCTTTGTTGTTCTTTGTTTATTTTTTCTGCTGCTACTATTTTTCCTTTTAAAATTTTGTCTACAGTAATTTTATTTTAAAAAAAGATTTAAAGTCATTTTTCAGTGAAAAATATTTCAACTGAATACAACTTCATGTAATGTTAACAGTTTTGGTCTGCAGCTCCAGATTTAAAATAGATAATTGGACCTGCAGACATTCTTGTATCAGAGATATATTAATTTCCATGGATTTTCTCAGCAAATCCCCATAGGCATAGATAGATGGTGTTGCTGGGACATAGACAACACACAAGACATACTATAGAGAAACAATTCAATTAAGCATATTTAATTTGCCTTTAAGTAAAGGAACCCCCTGACGGCAAGAATAATGATGACCATCATAGCTTAGATACATGAGAGAGATCTTTCAGCCCTTCCTCTTGAACTTACATTAAAAGCAATTGAAGATCATTGGAATCTTCAAAATACTGAGATTTTATTTTAATCAGCAGTTTTAAGCCTTTTTATGAACATGTTTTTACAAGATGTGTTGGAAGCTTTTTGTATTTACAAAAAACAAAATAGACCACCATCATTTTGCCTCCTTTGTCTCTTTGCCCTATTATTTTAAAATTTATCCTAAATGTTAGTTATACTAAAAGTAGAGAGAAGCCAGAAAACAGACTCTTAAGCTATCCAGAACATTGTTAAAAACAGTCAGAGTTACAATTATTTCTGAAAATATTAAATTATCTCTTAACAGGCAAGAGTCTAACATATTAGGATCATCTTCTACTTCCTAAGCTGTGGTATATAATCTCTCTTTTGAACTGTTGAAATTTTTTGGTTTGTATGGTAAGACCCTTTCTGTTTTGGTTCTTTTGTGAACCATTCCTGTTTTGGGGTGGAAAGTAAGTTGGCTTTACTGCCTCTTCCTTCACCAACCAGACCAATGCCCACATGTTGCTTTTTTCCAGAAAAATCTATATGAACATTATTTCTGTTCTCTAGATTTTGATAAAATTCTATAAAAGCTATCTCTCACTTCTATCCTTTTGACTTATAAGAACTCATCAGAACTACTTTTGGAATGATGCTTCAGAGAAATAGGAAAATTGATTTCTATGTTTAAAACCACTGGAGGCACTTGCCATTTTAGAAACAAAAATATTGACCTTGATAAAGACAAAAAGAAAACTTGAATCTGATATCATAATTATGAACAAAAAATTATCTTAAGCTATGGGGGCCAAGAGATTTGGGGGAAAAAGTAGTAGGCAATAACTCAATAACATTGAGGCAGCAAATTGGTTAATTTTCTGTGAGTTTTTCTTGGCAGTAAAGTGCCTCATAAGTCATTTTAACAGGTGATACCCTCCCTGTCTTGCCCTCTGTAGCTTTATGTAAGAGAAAGCCAAATCAGCACCTGGCACTGAAATATAGCACTAAAAGAAAGCCTCAGCTACGGGTAATCATCCATCACCTTTATGATACCCTGGGGCTTCAGTCGACTGCCACAACGTTCTCATTTGAAGGTGTCATTGAGTTTTTATCAGGCTTGATTCAATGGGACTGAATAATTTTCTCACACAGCAAGGGAGCTTAGATGGTTCAGATGACAAGTAGAATAAAATCTCCATAGTCCTCTGTAATTATAATGAGGAAAAAAAATTATTCTGGATAGAGAAAAAAAATGTAAACTTTAAAATAAGTGAAAAGGATTCTAATTTTTAATTGATCCATGGACATTTAGGGGCAATATTTCTCAATAACAAGATGTTGATCTCATTAACAGAAGAACAGAAATACAGTGGTCTGGCCGTATTTGTTTGATTCTATGTATTCTAGTTCAGAACCAGCATGTTTATTGCTCATGGATGACATGATACTTTTAAAAGTATAGGTAGGAATATACATATCAACTATCACTCAACAAGCATTTATTAAGTAGTTTTTATGTACTAGAAATATAAAGAAAAAAAATACAAATAATTTCTGCCTTTAAGGCACTTACATTCTAATGAGGGAAAATAATATGTACATAAATCTGATATATATATATATATATATATATATATATATATATATATACAACATACAAATTACCTTTAGTTGAGAAGGCAGTAGTAACTAGAAAAACTAAGAAAGTTTTCTTTTAGAAAGTAGCTTTTAAACTTTATGATCTTTATGTTAGTCAGAGATTCTAAGAGAAGGAAAACATTTGTGTGTGGAGAATAATCCATATAAAAGCAAAGAGAGAAAAGATGAGTCTCAAATGTGAAGAACGAAAAATTGGTTAGTATGCCTCTATCATAAAAATTATTGGATCATGGATAAGACTAGAAAAATAGGAAGGGGCTGAAACTTTAAAGAACTACAAATATCCCAAGAAATAACTTTCTATTATTCTAGTAATAATGAGTCAATGAAGTTTATTCAGTTTGGTCAGAACTGCAACTTAGGAAAATCACTTTGGTAGCTATCTAGAAAATATAGTTAAACAGGGAGACTCATAAGGTATAAAAATCAATAGAATAAATGATAAAGTGGAAGTGCTGAATCTAAAGTGGCATATTGTTAGAGAAAAGAAAGGGATGCAGTTTTATATATATATATATATATATATATATATATATATATATATATATACATATATATATATATTTGTATAGCTATATATGTGTGTGCATATATATATGTCATATATGCTTATATATGAGTTATAAATAATAACATTTGGCATCTGATTGGATTATGGTATGTGAGAGTATAGAATTGAGAATGACTAAGTATTATTCTGGGTGACAAGAAGAATGGAAGAAAATAAGGATTTTTAAAGAACCTTTATGAGCCAAGCACAGTGCTAAGTGCTTTAGAAATAATATCTCATTTGATCCTTACAACACCTGGAAAATAGAAGCTATTTTCACTCCCATTTTACATGTGAAGAAAGTAAGACCAATGCAATTAAAATAACTTGCCCAAAGTCATAGAGCTTGTAGTAAGTGAGGTCAGACTTTAACTCCTTTTTTTTTTTTTGAATCTAGTCTCAGAACTCTACTGCACTAACTAGCTGCCTCTAGAGAGAAAAGACTAATATGCTTAATAATTATAATAAAGCTTAGCAAAAGGATGTATTTGATGGAGGGTAATAATCAGTTATGTTTTGGACATTTTAAGTTTGAAACATCCAGTTTGAAATGTCCAACAGACAGGTGGTGTTATATGACCAAAGATTAGAAGAATCTTGTTCTGGAAATATAGAACTGGAAGTCATTTGCTGTAGCTGAACTTATGGGGCTGATAAAAAATTCAAATAAAAGATTATAGAGGAAAAAAGAAAATAAGGCCCAGGAAAGAGTGTATATACTCATAATTGAGTATTGATATGAATGAAGGTTCAGAAAATACTAAAGTGAGGGGGTGGATCATGGACAGGTAGAAGCATAACCAAGAGAGGAGAATACTATTGAAATGTAGAGAAAAGACAAGAGAGAATGGCAAATAGTATCAAATATTGTAGAGACATGAGGAAGGAGGGAAATTTCAAAAAGTCATTAGATTTAGCAGTTAAGACATCATGAAAAATCTTTACCCAATTAGCCTTTCCTTATGACAGAGTAAAAAAAAAGTTATGTATGACAAAATGTCACAATGATCCCAAATGATTGTAATGCAACATTTCTCACCTATAATGTCCTAAGTGGTAAAGGAAAAGAATATATTTTTTCATCTCTTCCCTGTGGCCAACAATGACTATTATAATTATAGAGAATTAACTTTATTTTTTCATTATTCTTTTCATTTACATTCTTTTCATTGTATTTATTTTGATTCTTCTTACATCATACTGCATCAGTCAATAAAGTTTATTCATATTTTTATGCATTTCTCATATTTATTACTTCTTATGGGGAAATAATACTAATACATGCATATATACACATGTATAATATATATCAGAAACAAATGCTGCAAAATGCTGCAACAAATTCAGCATTCTCTGGTCAGTTCTTATTCATTTTGTTTCTTGGTTTTTTTGTGGGTGTTGGTGGGGAGGGGAGGATATGCCATAAGACATGGAGCTATGATTTTTCACAATACATGAGACCATTATTTCTGACAAATTTTGTTGGGGGTATATATTAGTAGTCAGTATTATGCCTTACTTTTCATTAATTCCAAATTATTTTTCAGAGTAGAACTGAAATTTATAGTTGTATCAATAGTATATTCCTGAGTATATTCCTTGGAACATTGATTCTATTGTTTGACCTATTTTGATATATGATGCCTAAAGTATCAGAATTGTTTTTATGTGAGAGAGAAATCAGTGAAAGCGATTAGATACTACAGAATATACAGAAAAAAACCAACATATAAGCATCATATGTTAACTCCCCAAACTGAGTTTAAACTAGAAGGACTCAGTTTATGATTTTTAAAATGCAGCAAAAATAGGCTACTCTCTGGAAGAAATTAGGTTTAAGCTAATATCTTACATAGAATACCAAGAGAGATTCCAAATGAACGAAATATTTAGGTATAAAAAGTCACATCATAACAAATTATAGAAGCAAGGAAGAAATTCCCTTTCAGATTTATGGAGATAAGATGAGTTCATGAGTGTATAAGCTATAAAGAGAATTATACAGTATTAAATGGACATTTTTAACTTGGTAAAATTAAAATTTTTTGCATAAACAAATCTAATACAGTAAAAATTAGAAAGAAAGCAGCATAACTGAAAAATATTTCAAAATGTTTCTTTAATAAAGGCATAATTGCCAAGCTTTGTAAGGAGCTGATTCACTCTTATAGGACTAAGCCATTTTCAAATAAATAAATAGAAGTCTTTAATAGGCAGTTTTGAAGAGAGAAATATAAGCTATACTCAATGGCATTTTTTAAAAAGTCCTAATAATTAGAAAACAATAAATTAAAGCAACTTTGAGATTCTACCTCAATCTATCACACAGGAAAATCACAACAAAAGAAAATTTCAAATGTTGGAAGGGATTATGGGAAAATGAATATACTAGTATATTGTTGAAATTATGAATTAATCCAATTATTTTGGAAAGTACTTTGGAAATATGCCCAGAAAATTATCAAATTGTGTATGCCCTTTAACCCAGCTATATCAATCTAGACATATACTTTCCCCAAAGAAATCAAAGAAAGAGGATTAATATCTACATACACAATAAACTTTTATAACAACTTTTTTCAAGTGAGTCAAAATCAGAAACAAAAGGATTATCTCTCTATTTTGGGGTGATTAAATATGGGTTGTGTTAAATAAAATTAATAGAATATTATGGGACCATAAAATTAATGACATGAACACTTTCAGAGGAAGACAGATGCAGAGCAAAGTGAGCAGAACTTTGGGAACAATTCATAACATAACAATATTGTAAAGGTAAAAAAAAAAGAGAGAGAGAATTAAAAAACCCCAAAACAACAAAATATGGATTCCTTGCCATCACAAAAGTATTGTTACATATGAATATAAGGGAATATTATTGTTCTATAAAAATGATGAGCAGGCAGATTTCAGAAAAACCTGGAAATTACATAAATTGATGCTGAATGTAGTGAACAGAACCAGAAGATTGTATACAGTAAAAGCAAGATTGTATGATGATCAACTATGATAGACTTAGATCTTCTCAGCAATACAGTGATCTAAGACAATTCTAATTGACCTGGGATGAAAAATACCATTCACATTCAGAGAAAGAACTATCGAGACTAAATATAGATCAAAGCATATTATTTTCATTTTGCTTTTGCTTTTTTTTCTCTTTCATGGTTCAGGAATAATATGGAGATAGGTTAAAATTGATTATACAAATATAACTACATTATTGTAAATATATAACCTATATCAAATTGCTTGCTGTCTTGGGAATGGGGAAGGGAGAGTAAGTAGAGAGAAAAATTTGAAACTCAAAATATAACAAAGATGAGTGTTGAAAACTATCTTTACATGTAATTGAAAAAAATACTATTAAGTGTGTGTGTGTGTGTGAGAACTTGTGTTTTTGGTAGAATCCATTTTATAAAATTTAGTGGAATGAGCACTGAATATGAAATCAAAGGACTTTGTCTCACAGGTCAGTTCTGCCACCAACCACCTACCACCCATATTTAAAAGCTTTTAGAAAAAGAGTCTTTGGGAAATAGCATTATGGTAATCTGTCTGTTTCTCACATTAGTTCAGTATGTTTTATCCCTCTGCTTGGCCCTAGAATTGGAGGGTATGACTAGGGATCCAGGGTCTCTTTTAAATTGGGAGCTTAGCACAGCTTTTCTTCCCATTTTCCACTAGCTACACTACTTTTTCTGGAATTCCTGGCTTCGACTTTTTCTTCCACCCCACAGTACATTGTCCTGTCCCATTAGAATATAAGGTTGGGAGTTCCGGGGAAGAAGTCAAAATAGCAGAGCAAAGCATGAAGCTGCTCAAACTCTCTCAGTTTCTTTTGAAAACTACATGTAACCAAGCCTCTGAACAGTCTGGAATGACAGAGTCTACAAAGAGATGGAATGAAACAATTTTACAGATCAAAATAGTTTGAAAAGTCTTTAAGAAAGGTAAGTCTCAGCAGAACAAAGGTGGCAGAGAGGACACAAGCTTCTTTTTTACCTTCTTCCACAATGCTCACACTAATTACCAAATCCAGCCTCTGAATTAGCTCTGGACTGGCAGAACTCACAAATATTGGAAGTGTAACAAATTATCAATAGAGAATAATTTCGAAGATCACCAGAAAAAGGTTTGTTTCAAACAGGCACAGAGGGAGGCAGGCCAAGTGCAAGCAAACAGGGCACAGACACTGATGCATACAGTACAGACCCAAGGTGGTGGGGGTTCCACCAGAGGAGAATCTATAGCGAGGAATCTACAGTAGTATTGGTTATTCTGCTCTGGTTGCAAGCCAGTAGATCAGCAAAGAAGTTATAAAACATCCAACACAAACACAAAAGGTAAACAGTGAACCCCAAAATGCCAGAATCTCATGGGACCAGACCACACCCTCCCCTCCCAACACCAGGAGTGAATCAACATGGATTTAGCAGAACCATTGCTGCTTGTAGAGGAAACTTGGACAACCCC
Organism: Sminthopsis crassicaudata; assembly: GCF_048593235.1. Lineage (NCBI taxonomy): Eukaryota > Metazoa > Chordata > Mammalia > Dasyuromorphia > Dasyuridae > Sminthopsis > Sminthopsis crassicaudata. Next base: position 559,540,903 of record NC_133618.1, read on the forward strand.
CCTTGCCCTAAAAGCAGATCTCTATTTTTAAAAGAATGAATAAAAAAAGCAAAAGGAGCTCTGATCATTAGTAGTTTTATGGTGAAAGAGAAGAACAAATTTCAAACCCTGAAGAGACTTAAAGCAGATCATCTCCAGATGAAGCCCTAAAGGGTGAAATAAATTGATCCCCATCACACAAGGCTCTCCTACAAGAAATTATAAAAGATCTTAAAAGAAATCTGGAAGAAAAATAGAAAAAGAAAATTAGAACTTTGCAAGAGGGTTTGGAAAAGAAAGTACAGAAATTATCTAAATAAAATTCACTACAAAATAGTGAAATGGAAGCATATAACTACTTAAAAATAAGAATTGACAAGATGAAAAAAAGAAAACAACTTCCTGAAAAACAGAATTTGTGAAATGGAAAAGAAAAATAACTCCCAGGAAAATAGAATTTGTGAAATGGAAAAAAAATAATTCTTTAAAAAACAGAATTTGTGAAATGAAAAAAATTCCATAGAACAAAACAACTCATTTAAAAATTCAATTGGATGAATATAGAAAGAAGTAAAAAAGTAAGTGAAGAAAATAATTCACTAAAAATCAGAAGTGAACAAATGGAAATGAATGACAACACAATATCAAGAATTAGTCAAGCAAAACCAAAAAAAAAAAAAAAAAATAGAAGAAAGGTATCACTAAAGTAAAAAGGGTGCACAGCCCAGGTCAGACAGTATCTTGGAGAGTCAGTGGGAGGGTTTTAATCACAGTGGATCAGCAACTGAAATCCTCAGTCCTAGCTCAGTAAAGACCAGTGGGGCAGCCCTATAGGCCTAGAGAGAAGACAAATTGTCACCCTGGGAAACCAGGTAACAGGCAGGACTAAGTAATGCTTTTTGGGTTCTATGAACAAGACACCAAACATAAGGACATAAAACAAGCATAAACTCTGCTCAAATACAAGGCTCAAATCTGCACAAAAAGCTTGGAATAGTGCTCCTTATACCCCAAAAGCAGAGCTCAACTTTAAAAGTCATGAAATGGGAAAAGAAAGAAAGAAAATTATCAAAAAATAAAAAAAGAAATTTGACCATAGAAAGCTACTATGGTGACAGGGAACACTAAAATGTCAACTCAGAAGAGGACAAAATGCTCACATGTAAAATCTCAAAGGACTAAAAATTGATTTCAAGCCCAAAGAGCCTTCTTGGAAGAATTCATAAAGCATTTTAAAAGTTAAATAAGAGAGGTAGAAGAAAAAAATGTGAAAAGAAAAGAGAGGTATCTAAGAGAGAGTCAACACCTTAGAAAAAGAAAATAATTCCTTAAAAATACAATTGGTCAAGTAAAAAAAAATCCACTGTACAAGACAACACCTTTAAAATAAAATTATCCAAAATGTAAAAGAAGATACAAAAAATAATTGAAGAAAATAATACATTAAAAACTAGAATTGAGCAAATATAAGCTAATGACTCCATGAGACATCAAGAATCAGTCAAGCAAAATAAAAAGAACGAAAAAAACAGGAATAAATGTAAAATACTTTATTGAAAAAACAACTGGATTGAAAAATAGATGCAACAGAGACAATCTGAAAGCTATTGAACTACCTGAAATCCAT